>NW_027197964.1:30000-51751 GCF_038502225.1 Cherax quadricarinatus
TCACTTCTCACGCAACACTACCTACAAATATATTGAATAATCATGGTGACATCACGCCTCTTTCTATTAGGTCTGCTCTTACTGGGATATAATGTCCCGCTCTCCGACATACTGTAACCTGAGCCTCAGTGTCCTCGTAAAAACGCTTAACTGCTTTCAGTAATCTGCTACCTGTTCCATACATTTGTAACATCTACCACATTGCTTCACTATCCACCCTATCCATAAATGCACCAAAATCCACCCTAACCATAAATGCAACAAAAACCTTTTTACCCTTCTCTAAATACTGTCCACCTATATGTTTCACTATAAACACTTGGTCTATACACCCGCTAACCTTCCTAAAGCCTTGTTCATCTGCGATCCTGCTCTCCTTACTCTTAATTCTTTCAATATTAACTCTACCATACACTTTACCAGGTATTTTCAATAGGCCTATGCCTTATAATTTTTACACTCTCTTTTGTCTCTTTTTCCTTTATACAAAGCAACTATGCTTTCTCTCTGCTAATCCCTAGGTACCTTCCTGTCTTCCATACATTTGTTAAATAAAAACACCAGCCTTTCCAAAACTATATTCCCATCTGCTTTTAACATTTCTGTCTTTATCTCATCAATTCCGGGCCGCTTTACCCCCTTTCATTCTACTCACTGCCTCACGCACTTCCCTCACACTCACAACTGGCTCTTCCTCACTCCTACAAGATGTTATACCTCTATGTCCTATGCACGAAGTCACAGCTTCCCTATCTTCATCAACATCTAGCAGTTCCTCAAAATATTCCCTCCATCTTCCCGACACCTACAACTCTCCATCTAATAACTCCCCTCTCCTATTTTTAACTGTAGAATCTATTCGTTCCTTAGGCTTTCCAAAATTTTTAATCTCACTCCAAAATTTTTCCTTATTCTCAGCAAAATTTGTTGATATCACCTCACACTCTCATTTCTTCTCCTCTTACATTCCTTCACCACTGTCTTAACCTCTCTTTTTCTCTCCATATACATATCATTCCTTATATCACTTCTACTTTTTAAGAACCTCTCATATGTTAACTTTTCCTCTCTTTACCGCATCATTCAACGAATCGCTCTTCATCTTCCCTTCCTCATCCACTTTCCTGTAGCCACAATCTACTGCTTAACAGTGTAACATCACATTCTTAGATCGATCCCACACCTCTTCACTTTCATTGCCTATACTCTAACTTGCCCATGTATCTTCTAATAGTTGTTTATATCTTACCCTAACTGCCTCTTCCTTTAGTTTATAAAGCTTCACTTCTCTCTTACTTGTTGATGCCTTTCTCCTTGTATCCCATCTTTTTTTTACTCTCACTGCAGCTTTAACTAAAAATTGAACTGATATATCTGTGGCCCCTCTATAAACGTGCACATTCAGAAGCCTACCAATCAGTCTTTTATCTACCAATTCATAATGAAACATAGTCATTATGCCCTATATCATATATATCCTTTTTTTTCTTAAAATATGTATTACTTATTACCTAGCTCCTTTCTATTTAAAGTTTGCTCAAAGGCCCCCATTATCATTTACACCCGACACCCCAAACTTTCCTGCCACACCCTCTATAAACGTTTCTCCCACTTTAGCATTCATGTTCGCTGTCACTATTACTCTCACGTTTAGTTCAAAACTTCGTAAACACTCACTTAGCATCTCCCAAAATATCTTTCCATCCTCTGCACTCCTCTCTTCTCTAGATGCAAAAACGTTGTATATTCAAATCTTACAGTATGTTATAGCAGAACGTAAAGATAGTCTCGGTCTTTGCGCTGGAAATTGCAACATATGGGCGTGATGTTGGTATTTTGACTTTGTATCTTCAAATGTCTTCCAGCATTATTCTTATTGTTTTTGCACAATAAATGATTCACCATAGTAATGAACAAAGTTTAATACATCGTTAGAATTTCTTCATATTTATTAAACATTACAAAATATGGATTCTACATAATTATGTGGTAAATAAAAAGTAAATAATATTGTTATAGGAATTTCATTAAGTAAAAATACTAAATAATTCTCCATTTCCCTTTTTCCATTTCACATGTTTGAGACAAATCCTTCTTTAGTATGTAATCATTAAGTTCTAGTGGTATGAGCTTGTTAATATTCTTAGTTGCCATCTCTGACTTCAACACTACCTGCTCACTCTTTCTACTTGCTTTATACTATGAATAATCCCGCAGGAAAAGTTGAAAAGTTTATTTAACTAACTAACGGATTTATCTTCAACATTTTATAAATCCCTACATTTCAAAGAAAAAAAGTGGGACTCAGTATCACTGAATAAAATCGTTACATTGTTACCGTAACGTGACTTCAAGATATTATTACGATGGAAGTAATTTTTTCTATACAGTCTCAAGACTCTAAATACCTAGGTAGAGGAGATGGTTAACTAGTAGCTTTTCTTGAAGATGGAAATGACTGTCTTGACCTAATTGTATTATCTTTTTAAAAGGGATCTGCAGTAGTGTTACTTATTTCCTTTCATCTTTAATGTATTTAGAAGTTTTACAGTACTTACCAATATTAAGCAAGATATAATGAACACTAGTACACGAAGAAAGGTCTGTTGTACCTGGCCGTAAATAGACTCCAGACAAGGAACAATCCTCAGGAAAATAGAGAAAAGGCAAACAGAAAAGGTACTTTTGTGTGTACCAAGATGCCATTGTGTTGCAGTGTCTGACAGAGTAATTATCAAATGGCATACAATACCGACAGGTTGGTAGATAAGACACATATGCAACATTTAGGCAACTTTATTCCGAAACGTCTTATTTACCAACCTGTCGGTATTGTATACCATTTAATAATCAATCTGTCAGACACTGCAATACAATGGCATCTTGGTACAGAAGAGAAAACACCTTGGACAACTTTTTCAAGTGAGAATTGTTTGATCTGAGAGGGACATGACCTCTCTGGCTACCTTCTCACTACTACTACTCTGCACCTCTCCTTCCGACAGTATTTAAGTCTCAACACTGTCACTTGATCTTCAGTTACTTCCAGACTTTGGAACAGAACTTCTGCAGGCTGAGGGACTGACAACCTCAAATCTACGACCTCAAGGATGATGGACTGATTACATCGTCTTCACATCTCTACTGCTTCCGCCTACTTTCTGTACTCGACTGGAGAAGCCTACTATCATTCGCTGCCTGACTACGGTGGAGTGCGGTTGTGCCCAGCACCCCTCTGCTGTTTTTCAGGCGAGCTACCACAGTACATCAACAACCATTGAGTAGTGTGGACGTGCGCTGCTCATTTTGGGATATCAAAATGGCTGAACATACAGTACGGAGAGTAAATACTATCTGCATAGAGCTGGTTCGTGGTACGTTAAGTGGAGATACGATGAACGTACTTCTCCCTAACATCATCAGGGACACATATGGTATCCCCAACGAGGAATTATATGGCGTCGCTCTTAATGGTTTGTCAAGAATCTTCGTGAAATTTCTGAGAGCCGGCTTCTACACAAGAATTGTCGAGCAGTACCAGGAACAACGCATGAGTGTGAATTCAGCGATGGATGTTGTGTTACATGATGTTTCTAAGTACTACACATGGGTGAAGGTACGGAATGTACCCTTCGAGGCTACGGCGTATGGACTACAGGAGTTTTTTCGCAGTTATGGGACAGTGCATTCTGCAACCATGGGGGTATGGAGGGATGGTCCGTATGAAGGAATGCCGGAAGGTTCTTACACCCTTAAAATGTCTTTAACAAGGCCTATACCATCCTATGTAACGATGACCGGTTGTAGAACACAGGTTTATGTGTACTATGCGGGTCAGAGAAAAACATGTCGTCTGTGCAGCTCTTATGAGCACATGGCAGCCCAGTGTCCTAGGAGGCAGGCTCCTCGAATTCTGGAAACGCCGATTGTGATTCAACAGTCGTGTGATTTGGTGCCTGGCTCTGTTGCCTCTGGAGGCCGGAGGCCTGATCTCTGGAGCAAGGAGGTCGACCGGGAGGTGGCGGAGGAGGAGACGTGTGTCACTATCCCAGGGGAGTCGGGGGAGTCGAAGGTGTTATCTGAGGAGTCTTTAGTCCAGGAAGCTTCGACTCAGGAGGGTTTACTGGCAGATGTCATCAAGGATTTTTTGGATGGGGATGAGCCCGGTGTAGAAGGTGTCCTCAGTTTATGTGAAGTTGGAGAGCTGGAGGGACAACAAATTGTGGAGAAAGACTTGAGTAAGAAAAGGCTGGAGTGTGTGGTGGCCGTGGAGGTACACCAGGAGGATTCGTCTGAGGGTGAGATGTGTGTAAGTGGAAGTTCTAGAAAAAGAACTGCGGCATCAGAGATAGACGAGGTTATTACCCCGGGGCAGAGGCCGGGGAAGAAGTCATGGGCAGCGGTTGTGGAGCCGATGCCACATAGTGCTAGAGGTGCGCCTGAGTTGCACAGTGGGAGAGGGAGGGGGGAGGTGACTGCACAGGATAACTCGAGTGGTAAGGGAATACGTAATGTGAAAAGTGCAGCGAGTAAATCCCAGCGGCATAGGGGAAAGCCGCCACTTCTATAATTTTCAGAAGTGTCACGCTTAATGTCAATGGACTTAAGACTGAGGTTAAGAAAGTTTGGTTGGAGTGGTTTTTACGGCGGTTTGATGTAGATATTTGCTTTTTGCAAGAGCATAATCATAGGGCTGGTTGTGTGTTGCGGTTAAAAGGATATCGGATGTATGTTACCAGTGGTTTGCAATTGAAAGGTGGGGTAGCAGTGGCGATAAAGGAGACCAGCCCCTTGCGTGTCATCGGCTGGGAAGAGGGGGGGGGTGGGAGGGTCGTGAGGGTGGATGGTGTCTGGGGTGAGAGTCGAGCTAGTTTTGTAGGAGTTTACATGCCAGCAACTAGCAATACCAGGGTAAAAGTAGATTTTGTCAGAGAGGTATTGCTGTATCACTTGAGAGGTTTGCCTGCTATAACAGTAATAGGTGGTGATTGGAATTGTGTGATTAGGAGTGGTGATGTCGAACCGAGAGGGGCGGGTTGTGTGCTGAGTGTGCTGAGGGATGTATTGCGAGATATTGGGGTTGTTGATGTGGTGGGGAGGGGGGGATACCTAGTGGAGCACACGTTCGTCCGTAGGGGATATGAAGCGCGATTGGACAGAATTTATATTAAGCAGGGTATAGATGTTGTGAGGGTGCAAACCTTCGATGTGGGGTTTTCGGATCACAGGGCGGTAATAGCAGATTTGATGTGGGATGGAGTGGTGCGTATTTATTCTGGGTACTGGAAATTAAATGTAAGGCTTCTTAAGGAGGAGGAGGAGGGGCCTTTTTTCAGTGATTGGTGGTTGCCTTTTTGGGAGGCTAGGGACAGGGAGATAGATCTGTTAGATTGGTGGGAAATGCAGGCAAAACCGGGAATAGCGAATTTTTTTAAGGTTAGGGGACGGGAAGAGGCGAGGTGGCGTTTTGGGTTGCAAAATTATCTGGAGGGACAGTTGCAAGATTGTTATGTTGGGGGAGGTGGTAGGAGGGATGACATGGACAGTCTGCGGAGCAGGATCGCTGAAATACACAATGATAGGTTTGATGCAATTAGGGTTAGGGCGGGGTTAGAGGATGTATTGTGGGGTGATAAGCCGTCTGGGTTTGTTTTACGTAAATTTAGGGACCGACAGAGTGTAACCACCATTCTACAATTGGAGACAAGCCCTGGGGTGGGAGGGTATCCAGTGGGTCGAGTCCTATCCAATACTGAAAGTATGAGTCTCTATGCTGATAGTTGGTTTAGGGAGAAATGGAGTTGGAGGGAGGGGGGTTCCTGGGAGGGTATTTTTGAAGGGGGGTTCCATAGCATTTTAAGTGAGCAGGATAGAGTGGGGTTGGAGGTTGGTATAAGTGAGGTTGAGGTGGAAGAGGCAGTTTTCGGGATGAGTACCGGGAAAACACCAGGGATAGACGGTATACCAAATGATTTTTATAGAGCACATTGGGGGTGTATTAGGCAGTGCTTTGTTAGGCTATTGGATCATATGTTAACTAGTGGGAAGTTGGGCACATCGCAAAGTACGGGTGTCATAGTTTTGGTGCCAAAGAAGAGGGGGGGTAGAGAGTTGAGTGCTTACCGAGCAATATCTTTGATGTGTGCAGATTACAAGGTTTTTGCGAAAATTTTGGGTAATAGACTGAAGAAGGTCATGGGGTCGGTGATACATGGGGGACAATTTGGTATCCCGGGGAGGAGTATGCGGGTAGGTCATGGACGTATTCGGGATTTCCTTGAGGGTAGTAGTAAGGGAGGTATTCTAGGTCTGGATTGGGAGAAAGCTTATGATTATGTGGATAGGGACTTTTTGTTTGAGAGTATGGTGAGAATGGGTTTTGGAGGGAGGGTGGTTGGATGGGTGAGGACATTGTATGAGAATGCATCGATGAGAGTACAGGTAAATGGTAGGTTGGGTAGTTCAGTAAGCATGGGGAGGGGTTTAAGGCAGGGGTGTCCACTCTCCCAAATACTCTTTGCATGTATGCAGAATCCTTTCTATGTTCTGGTTGATGGTGGGATGGGAAGGATGGGGGAGAGAGGTGGATTTTGTGGGAATATTGTTGGTTATGTAGATGATACAACTGTTTTACTTAATGAGATAGAAGATTTAAGTAAAGTGGGAAGGGTAATTGAGATTTTTGGGAATGCTACTGGGATGAGAGTTAATAAGCAGAAATCACGGTTGTTGGAGGTAGGCAATTGGGTAGGAGGGACCTTGGGGGAGGAGTTTGGCTGGATAACTGTAGATAGGCTAAAGATTTGTGGGATTTTGTATTTAGCAGATGTACAGGAGAGCAGGAGGGTTAATTCAGAAATGGTAATGGACAGAGCTTTGAGTAGGCTCAGGAGTCTAAGGGCCGGGGATGTAACCTTGCATCAAAGGGTTGTGGTGGTAAATACGCTGATTTATAGTAAGGTGTGGGGAGTGGCGGAAATTTACCCCTTAAGAAGTCAGGATATTATGGAATTACAAAGAAGAGCCTTAAGGTATGTGTGGGGTTTTGGGAGGGCGTGGTTGGGTAAAGATGTGGTAATGACTGCGGTAAGACAGGGAGGATTGGGATTGATGGCATTAGGGTCTAGGGTGAAGGCGCTATATGTGAAGCAGAGGTATATTCGGGCAGCGGGGGAAAGGGGTCTTCGGGTGGGGGAGGTGATGGGGGATATCCGCAAATGGTGGGGTGGCAGGGACTTAGTGGAGTGTGAAGATATGTTGCGGTTTATGTTAAAGGTACGCAATGTTAAAAAACTCAAGGTAAAACGGTTAGTGGGTGTGGGTCGTCGTCAGGAATCAATGCAAGGGATGGCAGTGTATCCCACATATGATTGGAGAGTGATATGGGTGGAATTTAGTAAATTAAGAATACCGGCAAGAGCGAGGGAATTAGTTTATAGATTTCTTATGGGGACGTTAGCATCGAAAGAGGTGCTAAGACGAATGGGTTTTGTGAGAGAGGCATCATGCGGTTTTTGTGGGGAAGTTGAAACGGCTTTTCATGTAGTATATTTTTGTTCTGCTTTGGAGGTGGTAAGATTGTGGTTGAAGAGGGTTTTCTTTTTATTGGGGGGGGGACAGATATCAACCCTCAGGGCTTTAATGTTAGATATGGGAGGGGTACCCAAAGAGGTGGGGAGGGCTATCAGATACGTAATAGTTGATTACTTGCATGTTTCTTGGGGGATGAGGGAGGTGGAGGGAAACATTAGGATAAAAGCGTTGGCGGCGTGTTTTTATAGGACAGCATGTAGGAACAAACAATTATATGGGGGAAGGTGGGTAATTAGTTTTCCGGAGGGATATCGTGACTTACTGTTGAACGTCTACTCCGTTTGGTGACGGGGTGAGAGGCAAGGGGTTGGTCTCTTCAGTGGTGTGTCCTCTTGGAGTGATTGGAAGCCTGATGAGGAAGGTTGATTGGTTTGCAAGGTGGTAGATGTGGGTGAAGTTTTTTTGCAGGGAGCCGTCGGGGGCTCCGGGGTATGTAGACCTTATGAATTTTGTAAAATCACAGAATCAAAAGTAGTATGTGATTTTCTGTTTTTCTCTTATTGTTATAAGAACCATTTTATATAGGGGGTTTATATTTATATGTATATTGTGAGGATATGTTTTATATATTGGAATCTGATGATAGATTTATCCTTGTCATACGTCTCTTTTTTATCGTACTGAATGGGTACATTATGAACTATGTACGAAAATATATAAGTATTTGATGGGGTATATATATACCCTTCATTTGAATGGAAGGTCATATTATATATTGAGTGTTAATCGGTAACATTAACTTTGTGTGTGTGTAGGTGTGTTTGTGGGAACCAATGTCTTAGGTATAGTTCTATCATTGGATGTAATATTTTTTTAGTTTATTTGGTGAAAAGTCATTTAGTGCTTTATTTCTATGTATGATCCAGTTTGTTCTGCACGAACAAGTGCACATACACGTATGTGTGTATATGCATGCGTATATGTATACATATATATATGATACATGTATAATGACTCATGCAAATAAACCATACCCCCGGCCACGCTACATGTTGCATTTGTGGTCACAGAGGTGCCTGTGCTATAATATACCTAGTTTGACTGATAGCTGTTTGGAAGTCTGGAGTTTTGAGACTCTATATGTTTTTTATGACTCCGACTGTTTGTTTGGAAGTCGGTTGGTTGGGTTATTTTAGTAGAATTTGTTATATCAATGTGTTACAATGTTTTTTGTGTGTACCTGACATTGTCTGCCACTTCTGTTCTGGATGTTAGATATTTAGTTTGTCTAGTTTATTTAGTGATAAGTCTTTTTGTGTTTTTTTTTTTTTGTTCTAGTATAATCCAGTCTGTTTTGTAAGAACATATGTGCACATACATGTATGTAGTAAGAGTTAACATGATGATGTTGTATCATGTTACAGTAAGAGTTAACATGATGATGTTGTATCATGTTACAGTAAGAGTTAACATGATGATGTTGTATCATGTTACAGTAAGAGTTAACATGATGATGTTGTATCATGTTACAGTAAGAGTTAACATGATGATGTTGTATCATGTTACAGTAAGAGTTAACATGATGATGTTGTATCATGTTACAGTAAGAGTTAACATGATGATGTTGTATCATGTTACAGTAAGAGTTAACATGATGATGTTGTATCATGTTACAGTAAGAGTTAACATGATGATGTTGTATCATGTTACAGTAAGAGTTAACATGATGATGTTGTATCATGTTACAATAAGAGTTAACATGATGATGTTGTATCATGTTACAGTAAGAGTTAACATGATGATGTTGTATCATGTTACAGTAAGAGTTAACATGATGATGTTGTATCATGTTACAGTAAGAGTTAACATGATGATGTTGTATCATGTTACAGTAAGAGTTAACATGATGATGTTGTATCATGTTACAGTAAGAGTTAACATGATGATGTTGTATCATGTTACAGTAAGAGTTAACATGATGATGTTGTATCATGTTACAGTAAGAGTTAACATGATGATGTTGTATCATGTTACAGTAAGAGTTAACATGATGATGTTGTATCATGTTACAGTAAGAGTTAACATGATGATGTTGTATCATGTTACAGTAAGAGTTAACATGATGATGTTGTATCATGTTACAGTAAGAGTTAACATGATGATGTTGTATCATGTTACAGTAAGAGTTAACATGATGATGTTGTATCATGTTACAGTAAGAGTTAACATGATGATGTTGTGTCATGTTACAGTAAGAGTTAACATGATGATGTTGTATCATGTTACAGTAAGAGTTAACATGATGATGTTGTATCATGTTACAGTAAGAGTTAACATGATGATGTTGTATCATGTTACAGTAAGAGTTAACATGATGAGGTTGTATCATGTTACAGTAAGAGTTATCATGATGATGTTGTATCATGTTACAGTAAGAGTTAACATGATGAGGTTATAGAATGTAGTTTGGGATAATTTTGTTTATAAAAGTGTTAATTTTTTTGTCTTTGTTACATTATTGCCCACTTGTGTTATCCAGCAGGCAGTAATGTAATCCAGCAGGCAGTAATGTAATCCAGCAGGCAGTAATGTAATCCAGCAGGCGGTAATGTAATCCAGCAGGCAGTAATGTAATCCAGCAGGTAGTAATGTAATCCAGCAGGTAGTAATGTAATCCAGCAGGTAGTAATGTAATCCAGCAGGCAGTAATGTAATCCAGCAGGCAGTAATGTAATCCAGCAGGTAGTAATGTAATCCAGCAGGCAGTAATGTAATCCAGCAGGCAGTAATGTAATCCAGCAGGCAGTAATGTAATCCAGCAGGCAGTAATGTAATCCAGCAGGCAGTAATGTAATCCAGCAGGTAGTAATGTAATCCAGCAGGCAGTAATGTAATCCAGCAGGCAGTAATGTAATCCAGCAGGCAGTAATGTAATCCATCAGGTTATAGTAATGTAATCCAGGAGGCAGTTATGTAATCCAGCAGGCAGTAATGTAATCCAGCAGGCAGTAATGTAATCCAGCAGGCAGTAATGTAATCCAGCAGGCAGTAATGTAATCCAGCAGGCAGTAATGTAATCCAGCAGGCAGTAATGTAATCCAGCAGTAATGTTATCCAGCAGGCAGTAAGTAATGTAAATCCAGCAGGCAGTAATGTAATCCAGCAGGCAGTAATGTAATCCAGCAGGCAGTAATAATGTAATCCAGCAGGCAGTAATGTAATCCAGCAGGCAGTAATGTAATCCAGCAGGTTATCCAGCAGGCAGTAATGTAATCCAGCAGCAGGTAGTAATGTAATCCAGCAGGCAGTTATCCAGCAGGCAGTAATGTAATCCAGCAGGCAGCAGGTAGTAATGTAATCCAGCAGGCAGTAATGTAATCCAGCAGGCAGTAATGTAATCCAGCAGGCAGTAATGTAATCCAGCAGGCAGTAATGTAATCCAGCAGGCAGTAATGTAATCCAGCAGGCAGTAATGTAATCCAGCAGGCAGTAATGTAATCCAGCAGGTAGTAATGTAATCCAGCAGGCAGTAATGTAATCCAGCAGGCAGTAATGTAATCCAGCAGGCAGTAATGTAATCCAGCAGGCAGTAATGTAATCCAGCAGGCAGTAATGTAATCCAGCAGGCAGTAATGTAATCCAGCAGGCAGTAATGTAATCCAGCAGGTAGTAATGTAATCCAGCAGGTAGTAATGTTATCCAGCAGGTAGTAATGTAATCCAGCAGGTAGTAATGTTATCCAGCAGGTAGTAATGTAATCCAGCAGGTAGTAATGTAATCCAGCAGGTAGTAATGTAATCCAGCAGGTAGTAATGTTATCCAGCAGGTAGTAATGTAATCCAGCAGGCAGTAATGTAATCCAGCAGGTAGTAATGTAATCCAGCAGGTAGTAATGTTATCCAGTAGGTAGTAATGTAATCCAGCAGGCAGTAATGCTATCCACAGGCAGTAATGTAATCCAGCAGGTAGTAATGTAATCCAGCAGGTAGTAATGTTATCCAGTAGGTAGTAATGTAATCCAGCAGGCAGTAATGCTATCCAGCAGGCAGTAATGTAATCCAGCAGGTAGTAATGTAATCCAGCAGGTAGTAATGTTATCCAGTAGGTAGTAATGTAATCCAGCAGGCAGTAATGCTATCCAGCAGGCAGTAATGTATTCCAGCAGGCAGTAATGTAATCCAGCAGGTAGTAATGTAATCCAGCAGGTAGTAATGTAATCCAGCAGGCAGTAATGTAATCCAGCAGGTAGTAATGTAATCCAGCAGGTAGTAATGTAATCCAGCAGGTAGTAATGTAATCCAGCAGGCAGTAATGTAATCCAGCAGGCAGTAATGTAATCCAGCAGGCAGTAATGTAATCCAGCAGGTAGTAATGTTATCCAGCAGGCAGTAATGTAATCCAGCAGGTAGTAATGTAATCCAGCAGGCAGTAATGTAATCCAGCAGGCAGTAATGTTATCCAGCAGGCAGTAATGTTATCCAGCAGGCAGTAATGTAATCCAGCAGGCAGTAATGTAATCCAGCAGGCAGTAATGTTATCCAGCAGGCAGTAATGTTTTCCAGCAGGCAGTAATGCTGTCAAGCATGCAGTAATGTATTATACATCGTTAGCCATTTGTGTCATCAAGCAGACAGTATTGGTTTATACAGTATTGGCCATTTGTGTTATCCAGCAGGCAGTATTTTAGTAAACATTATTGTCCGCTTGTATTATCCAGCAGTCAGTAATGTATTATACATATACAATAATAATATTAAGACATTAGTAGCTAATGTTAAACAATAAGACAGTGTTGACAAAGGTGTGAAATTGTTCACATGTAAACAATGTCTGGAGAAAGTATTTGTGAAAGAAACAGAAAGAAGTCTGAGCTAGCATGAGCATGAACACAAATGAGATGTTATAAAGTGTAAAACAAACATTGTTGTGTTCTGTGATATACATCATTGTGCTCATTATAGAGATGACAATAATTAAAATTGCTTTTCAAATCTAATAAGGAAATGAAGACACACATTGTTTATTCTGACACTGCTTCAGCTCTTGTAAATTATTATTTAACTAAGTGGCATTTAAATTTTAACAATAATTCGTTTTCAAATCATTAATTATCACTGCATGAGGCTTGGCAATAGAGTTGTTAGTGGAGATATGAAAAATGGATGGCAGCTCTTATGGTCATAACAGTGGAGGTCAGGTGATAAACAATGAAGGTCAGAACACTGGAAGTACCTCAGAATACATCACAACATAATAACAGTATCAGACATATTAACGAAGAGCCATACTGGCCAGGTTGCAGCAGCCACCACAAGTGGTACTGGCCAGGTTGCAGCAGCCACCACAAGAGTCGTACTGGCCAGGTTGCAGCAGCCACCACAAGAGTCGTACTTACCAGGTTGCAGTAGCCACAAGAATCGTACTGGCCACGTTGCAGCAGCCACCACAAGAGTCGTACTGGCCAGGTTGCAGCAGCCACCACAAGAGTCGTACTGGCCACGTTGCAGCAGCCACCACAAGAGTCGTACTGGCCAGGTTGCAGCAGCCACCACAAGAGTCGTACTGGCCAGGTTGCAGCAGCCACCACAAAATTCTTTATGCTATCAGATCAAGTTTCTCCAGATGATGATTTATATTTTCATTCCAGAAATGATTTGTTTTGTGTGTGGTGATGAATGTTCTCACTGTCAGTATAGAGGTGAGAGAAGTGATGATGTGTGTGGTGATGAATGTTCTCACTGTCAGTATAGAGGTGAGAGAAGTGATGATGTGTGTGGTGATGAATGTTCTCACTGTCAGTATAGAGGTGAGAGAAGTGGTGATGTGTGTGGTGATGAATGTTCTCACTGTCAGTAGGTAGTGATGACATGTGTGGTGAGAATGTTCTCACTGTCAGTATAAAGGTGAGAGAAGTGATGACATGTGTGGTGATGAATGTTCTCACTGTCAGTATGAACTCATTTAAAATTAAATATTCTCTCTGTCAGTATAGATGAGGTGAGAGAAGTAATGATGTGTGTGGTGGTGAGAAAGTTTTCTCTGTCAATAATGAGAAAGTGAGTCAAGTGAAGATGAGAAAAGTGGAGTGAAAGATGCAATAAAATAGTTTTATATTCAATGTAAAATCATCAACAACTTGTTGATTCCCATTCATGACCAACACAGGTTTATTTCAGCGTGAGGCTGCAGATACCAGTATAATGATGGAGGTAATAATAACAAGTGTTACTCAGCTGTACACCAGCAAAAATATAACCATAATGAGAACTGTGTTTGCAGGGATCCCGCTTCCCAGATTACTTTCCTCAGTATCACTAATTTCTGTTCTCTAGGGTTTCTCATCCATATCATTCCATTTTCAACCCTCTCAGTGTCTTCATAAAAAATATTTTAATTATTTATTATTATCGTTCATTTATTATTATTATTATTATTATTATTATTATTATTATTATTATTATTATTATTAGTAGTAGTAGTAGTAGTAGTAGTAGTATTAGTTTGCGACCACTGTCAGCCTCAGAGTTAGTTATCTCTGAGTTACCAGACCCTGCCACGTGGAGGCCAGTGGTTCGTCTTTAGGGTCCCCTCCACTCACTCTCTACCAGCTTAGGGTTTTTCCCAGGTCCATGTGTCCAGGAGTCCACCTGTGTCCCCTCAGGCATTCTCCCTTTCCCACTTTCCCAAGGTTATCCCCTATATCCTTTGCCTTCTCTCTGGTTACCTTCTCTTGGTACATGTTTCCAGGTCTCCATCCGTGGGCCCCCGGATGTCAGCCCTTCCACGCTCCCCACTTCATTTTTTTTATGTTTTCCCTAGTTCCATGTCTCCAGAACTTCATCTGTGTTCCCTCAGATGAACTGCCTTTCTCACTTCCCCAGGTTCTGCATTTGTTATTCCCAGGTCAGTGGTTCCCCACTTCACTTAGGTTATCGGTTTTTGGCCCCTCACCCAGTGACCTTGCTGGATGGGAACTTGGTCTTGTCTAGCTGGTCTACTGCCGAGACTGTCCAGGTGGGTAGAATTACTGGAGGGGACACACAGAAAACTGCGTCCAGTAATTACATCCACCAAGACAGCCTGGAACAGTAGACCAGCTAGACGAGACGAAGCTGCCACCCAACTCACCCACCAGGCTGAGGTTACTAACTGATAATCTCAGACTTCTATTTATATTTTATAATGAATTTGTTTAATTGTTTTCGTTTTTTTATACATGTTACTATATAAGTTAATGTGTAACCGTTTTCCTATAAGTAGATGAGTGTTCGTGTGCAAATCTATATCTTCCCAGCAATACAACTCCAATAAGGAGTTACCAGTTTATTTTCTGTGTAGTTATTTATTCTTGGTATGTACAATACTCTCAAATGTTCACAAGAAAACACACATGTATATATACTCAGGCATTTATGCATCCAAACAAGTTCGCGTTTTCGCATAAACCATTATTTACACACACACACACACACACACACACACACACACACACACACACACACACACACACACACACACACACACACAGTCAGTCAGCAGACGTGGGTGACTAGGCTCCGAGAACTTTAGTGTTTTTCAAGGCGTGCAGTATCTGCTAGCAGTAATCAGTGGTAGTGACAACGTCAGTGAACAATCCTACGAGTGATAACCAGAGTTATTAGTTAAAAAAAGTCGAGACGAAGCCTGAAATCTTAAATCTTTAATATTTCAAAGTGTCAAACCGTTAGTGGCTAGTAGGCTTCTGTTGCTACACAGATTCAAATATACCAAGATTCAAGTGAGTGTGGAAGTCGGTGTTCAAGAATTTCGAGAGATTGGATAACAAGTGAAATGTGGAGTGTAACACCGAATGTGAAGTGTATTCTAATATAAGTGAAGTTTATTCTATCATAAGTGAAATCATTTGAGGAACGCGGAATGTATGAGCATATACGGTTATAAAGATCACGGGTGAAGAATTTTCAAAATAGTGATAGAAGGCGTATGTACGACGACTACGTCATCAGCATCTGGCAACTTGTCATCGCATCACTGCCAGCTTAAGTATTACTCACCTGTTGGGGTTGTTTTGGGGGTTCTGAATCCTGGTCTTGCGTCACTGTTAAATACTGGTCACTCACTCCTGCAAGTTATTACCAGAATTAGAGCAGAAATAGCATAGATAAGGTGAAGATAGTGTTGACTAGCGAGGAGCAGCCTAGCGAGGGGAAGCCTAGTGAGGGGTGACGTCAGACACTCCTAGAAGCTGAGACAAGCTAAATTTTACAACCTAATTACTTTCTGTGTTTTATAAGTAGAAGTGACAAGTGCTAGAATCACTGTTGGTAGTTTTAGAAATACTTTGTATTACTACTGATATTTATTAGCAGTATGAATACTTAGAAGTGGGGGCACACATACACACGCACACACACACATATGCAAGATTTCATTCCTTCCTGTTAACTGACTTGAAATCCCTCCCTCTCTTTCTCTCTCTTTCTCTCTCAATACCTATCTCTCTACCTCTCTTTACCCATCTCTCTCTACCTATCTCTCAGTACCTGTTTCTCTACCTCTACCTATCTCTCTCACTCTATACCTATCTCTCTCACTACCTCTATCTATACCTCTCTCTATCTATACCTCTCTCTACCTATACCTCTCTCTATCTATACCTCTCTCTACCTATACCTCTCTCTACCTATACCTCGCTACCTATACCTCTCTCTACCTATCTCTCTCTCTACCTATATCTCTCACTACCTATATCTCTCACTACCTATCTCTCTCTCTACCTATCTCTCCCTTTGCCTATCTCTCTTCCCTCTCCCAACTCTCCGTTCTCCCCTATAACATCTCTTCCCTCTAACACCTTCCCCCTCTAACATCTCCCCCTCTAACATCTCTCCCCCTCTCACTATCTCTCCCCTCTCCCATTTCCCATCTCTCTCTCTCCCCTCTTTCTCCCCCTATCCTCTCTCTCCCCTCTCTCTCTTCCATCTCTCCCTCTCTCCCCCCTTCTCCACTGTCTCTCTCCCCCTCTCTCTCCCCTCTCTCTCCCTCTCTCTCCTCTCTCTCTCTCTCTCTCTCTCTCTCCTCCCTTTTCCCTTCTCACTCTCCCCCTCTCTCCTCCCTTTTCCCTTCTCACTCTCTCCCTCTCTCCTACCTTTCCCTTCCCTCTTCCCTCTCTCTCTCTCTCTTCTCTAAAAAAAAAAAAAAGAAAAAAAAAAAGAAAAAAAAAATAATAATAATAATATGGTGGGGACTCGCAAGAACCAGGGATCAGATGAGAATGGTTCTGGTAGGGAGGAGTGGATGGAGGAGCAGTGGAAAAGGATGGAACAAGAGTGGGAGAGAAAATTAGGAGAGCTTTCTGAAAAAATGGAGACAGAGCTTTCTGCGAAATTAGAAGAGAGGTTGGAGAAGGAGAAGAAGAATTGGGAGGCACAAGCCGAAACTGCAATAACCAGGATAAAGGTCCTAGAAGATGAGGTAAACAGGCTGAAGCAAGTTACATGGGCATTGACCAGAGAAGACACAGCATATGAAGCTGAGAGGCCGAACAGGAAGGAGGGAGATATGAATTATGCTAAGGCCATATCAACCTGCCAAGAAGGGCCAAGGAGTGAATGGGGAGAGCAGCTGGGTGCAGGCAGAGAGGGGGTTAGGTCAAATGCAAAGGCACAACAATGCTACCAAGAGTCACTGGAAAAAACAAGGGAGAAAATGACCATGTACAGACAGGAACCAGAGTCACAGAGGGAGAGGCAATGGGAGGAGGAAAGGGCAAAATCAGTGTTTATCCACGGGTTTCAGGAGAGAGAGGAAAGGACACACACTGAAAGACGGCAGGCAGAAAGAAAGGAGATTGAGAACATCATCAAGGAAATAGGTGAAGAAGACATGGACGAGATTGTAAATTTTCAGAGAATAGGGGGGTACTTCAAGGGGAGAAAACGACTGATCAAGCTGATTCTCAGGACAGAAACAGTACGGAACAGGATCCTCCAAGAGAAACCGCGGTTGAAATACTCGGAAAAGTACATGAGGCTGTTCTTAGACAGAGACAGAACACAAACAGAACGACAGCACCTGAGGGAGAAGACAAAAAAGCGAAAGGAGCTACGAAAGGAGACAAGGCTGGAACCAGCAGAGGTCAATCAGAGCAGAACAGAGCAGCAAGTGCAAGCACACACAGAACTATCCTCAGAACACCATCCCAACACAAACTACAATCCACACTCACAGCTTCCACCCAACACCCAGCTATAGAATCCCACAGTAAGCTACCAGGTCTCCCACCCTCACAGGCCCCCCAAACCACAGTGTTGGAAAGGAAACTGAAGGTATGGTACACAAACGCTGATGGAATAACAAATAAATGGGAGGAGTGGCACGAAAGAGTCAAAGAGGCATCACCGGACATCATAGCTCTCACAGAAACCAAGCTAACAGGTATGATAACAGATGCCATATTTCCAACGGGATACCAGATCCTGAGGAAAGACAGAGGTAACAGGGGGGGGAGGAGTGGCACTGTTGATCAAAAACCAATGGAATTTTGATGAGCTGGAGAGAGGAGACAGCAGAGAAGCAAGCGATTACATAGCAGGAACACTTCACTCTGGAGGTCCCAAGGTGGTAATCAGTGATGTATAACCCACCACAGAACAGCAGGAGGCCAAGGCAAGAGTATGACGAGAGCAATAGAGCGATGGTTGACACACTGGCTGCAGTGGCCAGAAGAGCTCATGCATGCAGGGCAAAGCTCCTGATCATGGGCGACTTTAACCACAAGGAGATCGATTGGGAGAACTTGGAGCCACATGGGGGCCAAGACACATGGAGGGCTAAGATGATGGAGGTGGTACTGGAAAACTTCATGTACCAACACGTAAGGGACACTACAAGAGAGAGAGGAGAGGATGAACCAGCAAGACTGGACCTAGTATTCACCTTGAGTAGTGCAGATATTGAGGACATCACATATGAAAGACCCCTTGGGGCCAGCGATCATGTGGTTTTAAGCTTCGAATACACAGTAGAGCTACAAGTGGAGGGGGAAGCAGGAAGGCCAGGACGAATGAAGCCAAACTACAAGAAAGGGGACTACACGGGAATGAGGAACTTCCTGAACGGGGTTCAGTGGGACAGAGAATTGGCAGGGAAGTCAGTTAATGAGATGATGGAATATGTAGCAACAATGTGCAAGGAGGCTGAGGAGAGGTTTATACCCAAGGGTAACAGGACTAATGAAAAAGCCAGGATGAGCCCATGGTTCACCCAAAGGTGCAGGGAGGCAAAAACCAAGTGTGCTAGGGAATGGAAGAAATATAGAAGGCAAAGGACCCAGGAGAATAAGGAGAGCAGTCGTAGAGCCAGAAATGAATATGCACAGATAAGAAGGGAGGCCCAACGACAATATGAAAACGACATAGCAGCGAAAGCCAAATCTGACCCAAAACTGTTATACAGCCACATCAGGAGGAAAACAACAGTCAAGGACCAGGTAATCAGGCTAAGGAAGGAAGGAGGAGAGACAACAAGAAATGACCGTGAAGTAAGTGAGGAACTCAACAAGAGATTTAAAGAAGTGTTCACAGAGGAGACAGAAGGGGCTCCAGAAAGACAGAGAGGTGGGGCACACCACCAAGTGCTGGACACAGTACACACAACCAAGGAAGAAGTGAAGAGGCTTCTGAGTGAGATAGATACCTCAAAGGCAATGGGGCCGGATAACATCTCTCCATGGGTCCTGAGAGAGGGAGCAGAGGCGCTATGTGTACCCCTAACAACAATATTCAATACATCTATCGAAACAGGGAGATTGCCTGAGGCATGGAAGACAGCAAATGTAGTCCCAATCTTTAAAAAAGGAGACAGACATGAAGCACTAAACTACAGACCAGTGTCACTGACATGTATAGTATGCAAAGTCATGGAGAAGATTATCAGGAGAAGAGTAGTGGAACACCTAGAAAGGAATGATCTCATCAACAGCAGCCAACATGGTTTCAGGGACGGGAAATCTTGTGTCACAAACCTACTGGAGTTCTATGACATGGTGACAGCAGTAAGACAAGAGAGAGAGGGGTGGGTGGATTGCATTTTCTTGGACTGCAAGAAGGCGTTTGACACAGTTCCACACAAGAGATTAGTGCAAAAACTGGAGGACCAAGCAGGGATAACAGGGAAGGCACTACAATGGATCAGGGAATACTTGTCAGGAAGACAGCAGCGAGTCATGGTACGTGGCGAGGTGTCAGAGTGGGCACCTGTGACCAGCGGGGTCCCACAGGGGTCAGTCCTAGGACCAGTGCTGTTTCTGGTATTTGTGAACGACATGACGGAAGGAATAGAATCCGAAGTGTCCCTGTTTGCAGATGACGTGAAGTTGATGAGAAGAATTCATTCGATCGAAGACCAGGCAGAACTACAAAGGGATCTGGACAGGCTGCAGACCTGGTCCAGCAATTGGCTACTGGAGTTCAATCCCACCAAGTGCAAAGTCATGAAGATTGGGGAAGGGCAAAGAAGACCGCAGACGGAGTACAGTCTAGGGGGCCAGAGACTACAAACCTCACTCAAGGAAAAAGATCTTGGGGTGAGTATAACACCAGGCACATCTCCTGAAGCGCACATCAACCAAATAACTGCTGCAGCATATGGGCGCCTAGCAAACCTCAGAACAGCATTCCGACATCTTAATAAGGAATCGTTCAGGACCCTGTACACCGTGTACGTTAGGCCCATATTGGAGTATGCGGCACCAGTTTGGAACCCACACCTAGCCAAGCACGTAAAGAAACTAGAGAAAGTGCAAAGGTTTGCAACAAGACTAGTCCCAGAGCTAAAAGGTATGTCCTACGAGGAGAGGTTAAGGGAAATCAACCTGACGACACTGGAGGACAGGAGAGATAGGGGGGACATGATAACGACATACAAAATACTGAGAGGAATTGACAAGGTGGACAAAGACAGGATGTTCCAGAGATTGGACACAGTAACAAGGGGACACAGTTGGAAGTTGAAGACACAGATGAATCACAGGGATGTTAGGAAGTATTTCTTCAGCCACAGAGTAGTCAGTAAGTGGAATAGTTTGGGAAGCGATGTAGTGGAGGCAGGATCCATACATAGCTTTAAGCAGAGGTATGATAAAGCTCACGGTTCAGGGAGAGTGACCTAGTAGCGATCAGTGAAGAGGCGGGGCCAGGAGCTCGGACTCGACCCCTGCAACCTCAACTAGGTGAGTACAACTAGGTGAGTACACACACGCGGTTTGAGCTCGTGTTTTGGTGATAACTGACTGTGCCATAAGGAATAGAGTGTGGGATATAGGCGTGTGCAAAGCAACAAACACCTTCAACTTCTGGGACACAGGACAGACCAGCAACGTTACTCCACTGCCAGCCGCAAGTAATATTCACCTAGTTTGAGTTGCATGGGGTCAATAGTACCTGTCTCTAGCTGGAATTGGGGGTCACTCTCCTCGAGCTATCAGAGTTAGAATAAGCAGCATTTACTGGCATTTAATAGAATTTAGAGGTAGCGGCATATAGGCGAAGCCTAGTGTATTTATTTTTGAACGTAATTTTAAACGCATAAGACTACAGTGGGAACCAAGAGATCGGGTACATATACAATACATATGTAGTACATACGTGGGAAATAAGGACTGTTTACATAAACATATGCACGCACACTTGGTGAGAACAGTACTGTTGTTAGGCACTTGAATAGCTGTAGCACACACACACACACACACACACACACACACACACACACATCCCATTCATCCTTACTACTGCACCAGCATTACCATCATGGTGCCTAGAGACGATCATCATTTGCGTTTTCTCAGGTGCAAATGTTACTTGCCATCTATTTCCCCAAGCTGATATAGCTCTCAGCTGGTGATTGATGTAGCTTAGAGCTACATCAATCACCAGCTCTCTCTCTCTCTCTCTCTCTCTCTCTCTCTCTCTCTGTCTCTCTCTCTCTCTCTCTTTCTCTCTCCCCCTTTCTCTCATCCTCTCTCTCATCCTCTCTCTCATCCTCTCTCTCATCCTCTCTCTCTTCCTCTCTCTCTTCCTTTCACTCTTTCTCTCTCTCTTCCTCTCTCTCTCCCTCTCCCTCTCTCTCTTCCTCTCTTCCTCTCTTACTCTCTCTCTTCCTCTTCTCTCTCTCTCTCTCTTCCCTTGTCACTCCCCAATCTCTCTTACCTTTTCCCTCT
>NW_027197965.1:0-37500 GCF_038502225.1 Cherax quadricarinatus
AATTATAATCATATTACACATCCCTTTACACTTCTTTTACTTGAAAATCATCTCCCTCTCCTACATACCCTAATCTGAGCCTTATTAACTGTTTAAAAACTCTTCATTACTTTTAGTTACCTACTACCTCTTCCATATATATGTTCTCATGTCTACTCTATTATGCACCTTTTCTAAATCCATCACTGCATAAAAAGTTCTTTACCTTTATCTAAGAACTGTTCTTGTATATGTTTCAGTGTAAACAATCAACACATCCCCTACCATTCCTAAATCTTAGTATACCCCTGCAGTCCTATTTTCTGTCTTGCCCTTATTTGTTTCAACAATTATTCTACCAAACACTTTACCCAGTATGTTTAATAAGCTTATTTCCTTATATTGTAAAAACCCCTCTACTTCATTCCATCATTCGTTCCTTTTTCCACTCGCATCTATCCTCCTTTACCCATAATCCTCTGCTGTGCACACTGACACTGTATGCTTATGTCTCTCTATCATCATTCTTTGACTTCTCTCTCATTACCTGTATTCCCTACAGCCACCTTTCACTTAACAGTTGCCTGTATCATACTCTATCTCCTTATTTTATTCACTTTCACCTCCCTCTTACCTACTAATGATATTCTTCTTGTACGCAGTCTACCTCTTACTTTCACTGTAGCTATTACTAAATATTGAAATAACATGTACATCTTTTTATTAGCCTTTTATCTGCTGTCATTACATTTCGTGTACTTATTTATCCTTTTTACTTAAAACAAGCATTACCTATTACCAAGCCTTGTGTTACGCATATTTCAGTTATAGCCTCCCCCACCCCGTTATCATTTTCCCAAAGCACTCCAAACTTACCTCCAATGCCCTCTATAACAGTTTCTGTCGCCTTAGCATTTAGGTCCCCTCATTTGGTTTGAAATTCCCTAAACATTCACTTAGTAACTTTAAAATCTCTCTCCTCTACACTCCTGTGTTCCTCAGTTGCATAAACACTTACTATAACCCTCTTCTAGCATCCCACTCATATTATAACCTACATAAATCATGAATTTAAGCACTTATATTCCCTCCTATTCTTCCCCACTAAATATTTTAATATTGCTACCTTTTCTTTAGCTCTAATTTTCTCCTATACACGCGATTTATTCCCAGTTACTCCTCCCCACTGAAATTCTCCTCTCCCCTTTGGCTTTGTTTCGCTTAGTGTAAGAACATCAGGCTTCATGTCATTTACGACATTAAGAATCAGTTTTTTCTTCTGCATTACAATCATTCACGATCAAACATTTTACAATTTTCTATTTTTTTTAATATATAATACAAGAGAAGGGGTTACTAACCCGTTGTTCCGGGCATTTTAATCGCCTTTTACGACACTCATGGCATACGGAGGAACGATTCTGTTCCACTTTCTCCATGGAATTGAAAGGAAACACTGTAGGGACGAAATGTATTAAAAGAAGAGAAGGAAACTCCTAAGTTTGTACATACAAATTTATACATGTACATCCCCATGCACAGTATGTACTGGATGCCAGTTGTAGTAGCACTAGCAGCAGCAAGATCTGCTTGAAAACTAACATATTTAGATTTTGCCTCAGATGTCGCTAGTTCATTGTGCATCCCATATCCATACTGTGGAGGGTAGGGAAAGAGCATATGGATACAGAAAATGCCTTTCTAGGCATTTTGTGTATCAAAATGCACCTAGGCCTCAGAAGGGGTTAACAGAAGTACATCTGGCTTTATATCAGTTCATTTATCTGTTACAAGTAAATTTAGGAAATTTCCTTAATATATATATGGTATCCTATTTTCATTAATAAGATATCTTGACATGTTACACGGGTTATCTCTATATTCCTCAACAAGTGGACAATTAAGTACGTGTTTATGAGACAGAAAGGCACCAGAAATAATCTGAATGTAAAACAATTACAGGTTTCCGTTTTGCACTTGGCAGGACGGTAATGCCTCCCTGAGCGGTTGCTTTCTTCCAGCCTACTGCCTAAGTATATTTATTTCCTAAAGAAAAAATAAAAAAAAAGCAAGTGCGACAAGTCACTCCCTACTAACATACTGAATCATTTAAATTTTGCTCGATTTTCATGCGTGGTGTGAGGACAGGTGGCTATGTGACTATTAGCCTCTGTGATGTTTTATGCCGACAGATTGCTCAACCAGTCATTCAACGGGGACAGGCGTTTTTGCACGCATTACTGTTCGTTAATTTTCCCCAGTTTAAACCTGTTGATGAGAGAAATATGCAATACCGTGGATGGAACAAATCACACAAAAAATCTACACTTTGCAGAAAAAAACTGTGAAGGAGTTTAGGTCATTCGTGAACCTTTATCAAGTCAAAACTGCCCTTTTTCTAGCTCAGTTGGGACTTGACAATGGTCGAGGATCGACCGAAACGTCGACTTAAGTATAACTTAACAAGAGCTTCACATGTAGCAGCGCGGGACATATTGTAAATTTAACAGCATTGGTATCCTCACGCACACCAGCTGGCAACTATCACTACTATCTCTCTGGACAATACGGAGAATTTAATAGTTTGACCCCATTATTCACTCTAATGGGGCCGTCTGGGGTGCCAGGAAGACTAAATGAATAAAGTGACGTTAATTCATCCTTCCACGAAGGGCCGATGAGCTCATTAGGTTAATGATTCTTCGTCCTCTTGTAATTTCAACATACACAGGTGGTCATTAATCTTGCTTGGGATATTGCGAAGCGTTTGGGGCATTTTAACTTTTATTAGGGAGCCATTTATTATAATCATGTATTAGTGCTGAACGTGTGCCGGGGAATAGTAATAAGGGTTGATCCTAGTAACTAATTCTTTGGGCAAAGAGCTCTTCTCCAACATCAAGGAATATCCCTCGAAGGGAGGAAACCAGATCATCTTGTGTATGACCGGGTGTGTACTGGCATTAGTGTTGTGAGAATCGAGGAGTGGTTTTTAACCCCGCCTCTAGACTACTCATGAATGGTCTCCCGCTATCCCTGGCCTCATGGGCCATATCATACCTACTGCTGAAACTGTGTATGGGCGCTGATTCCACAAATTGCTCATCCAGACCGTTCCATTTCCTAAACTCCCTCAGACTGATGGAGCACGTTCTAAACTTCATACCACTTATGACACGAGGCCAGTTGAGGCCTCGTGACACTAGTGGTGATGGGGTCAGTTTCTAACACTGACACAACTAGGTCAGGTGGTCATGTAACCTCAATTTCATATAAAATTTACATTCATTTATCTTGTGTGGTTCATTTACAGGGCTGAGAACACTGCCAGCGCAAGCTAAAAATATTTACCGTTGTATTTCTTGCCTCTCTCAAGAATGAGTTTTCTGAGTTGCCTTTTGTTAGAAGAATTATTAAATCAGATCGTCGGCAGGGTAAGGTCTAGCAATTTCATCTTCGCTAAATTCGATGATTACAATATGCTCATCATATGGAATGTGAGGCTGGGTGGATGACATGTCTGATCACCACAGTTGTCTGCGAGTCATCTGTGTGATCCTATGTGATCCTGTGTGATCCTGTGTGATCCACTATAAGCTATTTTTTATATTAGGAATTAAAGATTTGATTAAGGTGAAAATGAGAGGAAAACATATTTTAAAAGAAAGTTTAATTTTCTATCCAGAATGAAACGTTCTTGTTTATCATGTCATGACTTGATGAAACAGTACACAGAGCGAAACGTTTTTCCAATAAAAGCTTGTTCTGCAACTTGTCTCGGTCTCTTCACGCACTTCGGAAATACGTTATTTTATCTGTCGACTAAAAGGATGTTTTCCCACAAGCTACAAGTGTTTTGGAGCCGGAAGGAACTAGGTCGGTGGAAGAGCTACGGCCTAAATTATACACTGACTCCTCCAACAGTAAACACGAGTTCATTATACGAGTGTGGTTGACGCACATATAGAGCCAGGTGTGGTTGACGCACATATAGAGCCAGGTGTGGTTGACGCACATGTAAAGCCAGGTGTGGTTGACGCACATATAGAGCCAGGTGTGGTTGACGCACATATAGAGCCAGGTGTGGTTGACGCACACTTAGAGCCAGGTGTGGTTGACGCACATATAGAGCCAGGTGTGGTTGACGCACATATAGAGCCAGGTGTGGTTGACGCACATATAGAGCCAGGTGTGGTTGACGCACACAGAGCCAGGTGTGGTTGACGCACATATAGAGCCAGGTGTGGTGCTCAAGACACTCAACATAACAATGGGGGAACACTTCTGGAGATCCATTAGCCCATTCAAGGCAGGTCGTTGTGAAAACCAACCATTTTATCAGTAAGAAGCACCGTAAGTTAAACATTATATGACAACAAATCATACATCGCGATGCAGCTTATTGAAGGGACAGTTTCGAAGAGAATCAAGAATGTGTGTGTGTGTGTGTGTGTGTGTGTGTGTGTGTGTGTGTGTGTGTGTGTGTGTGTGTGTGTGTGTGTGTGTGTGTGTGTGTGTACGTACTCGCCAAGTTCTATTCGCCTAGTTTTCTTCGCAGGGGTCGAGTCACAGCACTGAGAAGTGTGGCTTGTCTTGCATAGTTAAGATCGCCTGTCTGCGATTGTTTGCTTTTTCTAACCATTTAAAACAGGTCATGTGACTTGAGAAAATACATTTCTCAGTGGATATTATATATATGGATTGTTATTTATCTGTGTAACCTTTTCAATTAATAAAAAAAAGAAATGAATGTGCTGTTTGTCCATTTAAATGTTCCGTTCTGGGGTACTCGAATGTTCTCAGGGGTACCGAGAAGTATCTCTCTATATTTTCCTAGGTATAGAGGAATCCCAAGGTATATTAATCGATACCGAGGAGAATGGTAGACAATATTTAGAATGTTCTCAGTATCCCTGAGAACATAAGAGTAACCCAGAACAAGATATTTAAACGGTCAAAGAACACGTTCATTTCCTTTCTTTTATTAATTAAAAAGGGTTACACAGAATAATAGCAATCCATATACATAACATCCACTGAGAAATGTATTTTCTCAAGTCACATGACCTGTTCAAAACGGTTAGAAAAAGCCTGGGGCTGGCTATTATATCTTCTTGACTTCTCAAAACCTCTGGTAGTGTTGAGTGTGACACCGACCGTTGGCCCATATTCAGAGAGAGCCAGCAGCAGCAGACAGACCCGCACTGCATTATTCTGAGAAAACTTCCCCTCACTCTTTCAGCTGCAGCACTGCCACATTGCAGAGCTCCTGATGACGCACTGAGAAGTGTTAAAGTACTTGAGTTAAAGATCTCCACCCCCTGGCTTATCTGCATATATATATATATATATATATATATATATATATATATATATATATATATATATATATATATATATATATATATATATATATATATATATATATATATATATATATATATATATATATATATATATATATATATATATATAATGTATATATATATATATATATGGAAGAGGGTAAGGTACCTAGGGATTGGCAGAGAGCATGCATAGTTCCTTTGTATAAAGGCAAAGGGGACAAAAGAGAGTGCAAAAATTATAGGGGGATAAGTCTGCTGAGTATACCT
Source organism: Cherax quadricarinatus (assembly GCF_038502225.1). Lineage (NCBI taxonomy): Eukaryota > Metazoa > Arthropoda > Malacostraca > Decapoda > Parastacidae > Cherax > Cherax quadricarinatus. Next base: position 5,595 of record NW_027197965.1, read on the forward strand.
GGTAAAGTGTATGGTAGAGTTATTATTGAAAGAATTAAGAGTAAGACGGAGAATAGGATAGCAGATGAACAAGGAGGCTTTAGGAAAGGTAGGGGGTGTGTGGACCAGGTGTTTACAGTGAAACATATAAGCGAACAGTGTTTAGATAAGGCTAAAGAGGTCTTTGTGGCATTTATGGATTTGGAAAAGGCATATGACGGGGTGAATAGGGGGGCAATGTGGCAGATGTTGCAGGTGTATGGTGTAGGAGGTAGGTTACTGAAAGCAGTGAAGAGTTTTTACGAGGATAGTGAGGCTCAAGTTAGAGTATGTAGGAAAGAGGGAAATTATTTCCCAGTAAAAGTAGGCCTAAGACAAGGATGGGTGATGTCACCGTGGTTGTTTAATATATTTATAGATGGGGTTGTAAGAGAAGTAAATGCGAGGGTCTTGGCAAGAGGTGTGGAGTTAAAAGATAAAGAATCACACAAAGTGGGAGTTGTCACAGCTGCTCTTTGCTGATGACACTGTGCTCTTGGGAGATTCTGAAGAGAAGTTGCAGAGATTGGTGGATGAATTTGGTAGGGTGTGCAAATGAAGAAAATTAAAAGTGAATACAGGAAAGAGTAAGGTTATGAGGATAACAAAAAGTTTAGGTGATGAAAGATTGGATATCAGATTGGAGGGAGAGAGTATGGAGGAGGTGAATGTATTCAGATATTTGGGAGTGGACGTGTCAGCGGATGGGTCTATGAAAGATGAGGTGAATCATAGAATTGATGAGGGGAAAAGGGTGAGTGGTGCAAAGAGGGGAATGTATGAGAGTATAGTTTTACCAACGCTCTTATATGGGTGTGAAGCATGGGTGATGAATGTTGCAGCGAGGAGAAGGCTGGAGGCAGTGGAGATGTCATGTCTGAGGGCAATGTGTAGTGTGAATATAATGTAGAGAATTCGTAGTTTGGAAGTTAGGAGGAGGTGTGGGATTACCAAAACTGTTGTCCAGAGGGCTGAGGAAGGGTTGTTGAGGTGGTTCGGACATGTAGAGAGAATGGAGCGAAACAGAGTGACTTCAAGAGTGTACCAGTCTGTAGTGGAAGGAAGGCGGGGTAGGGGTCGGCCTAGGAAAGGTTGGAGGGAGGGGGTAAAGGAGGTTTTGTGTGCGAGGGGCTTGGACTTCCAGCAGGTATGTGTGAGCGTGTTTGATAGGAGTGAATGGAGACAAATGGTTTTTAATACTTGACGTGCAGTTGGAGTGTGAGCAAAGTAACATTTATGAAGGGGTTCAGGGAAACCGGCAGGCCGGACTTGAGTCCTGGAGATGGGAAGTACAGTGCCTACACTCTGAAGGAGGGGTGTTAATGTTGCAGTTTAAAAACTGTAGTGTAAAGCACCCTTCTGGCAAGACAGTGATGGAGTGAATGATGGTGAAAGTTTTTCTTTTTCGGGCCACCCTGCCTTGGTGGGAATCGGCCAGTGTGATAATAAATAAATAAATAAATAAATAAATATATATATATATATATATATATATATATATATATATATATATATATAATATATATATATATATATATATATCGGGAGAGAGAGAGAGAGAGAGAGAGAGAGAGAGAGAGAGAGAGAGAGAGAGAGGGAGAGAGAGAGAGCAATGAAATCACGAAACAAGTGATTTTAAATCATTTACCAAACTGCAGCAGGCCAGGACTCGACCCAACAAACCTTGTGTCGCCTCCAGAGACAGCACAATGTACGCATTACCTTACCACTAAACCAGCGATCCTACAAAGAACCAAGTACACAGCATGAAGCTATGTGTTTTGCCTTGGTCCGAGGACACTTCTGGCAGTAGTATGTCAAGGATTTATTTCAGCCTCATCCTGTTTGAATACCCGCCTCAACAGGATGAGGCTGAAATTAATCCTTGAGATACCAATGCCATGAGTGTCCTCGGACCAAGGCAAAACACATAGCTTCATGCTGTGTACTTGGTTTTTTGTAGGATCACTGGCTTAGTGGTAAGGTGATGCGTACATTGTGCTGTCTCTGGAGGCGACACAAGGTTGGTAGGGTCGAGTCTTGGCCTGCTGCAGTTTGGTAGATTATATATATATATATATATATATATATATATATATATATATATATATATATATATATATATATATATATATATATATATATGTCGTGCCGAATAAGTACAACTAGTCAGTTAGCAAAAACTTATTTAAAATTAAGTCCATTAGATACAAGTCTTCCTGGTGTAATAATGAACGATCAGTAAGTGTTACTTAGTTCCTAGTTTTATTTTACTTTTATTCTTTATTTTTTCTATTTCTAATGTTAGCATATGTTTAGATCTGATTGTTATTGTTGATTTTCTTTGATTTTTATAATGGAGCGAGTTATCTCCGAAATTACCCTGTTGAAATTATTCATTACTCCTGCTGAAATCATTAAGCACTCCTGAAGAAATCATTCAACAATCCTGTTGAAATCATTCAGCAATCCTGCTGAAATCATTCAGCACTTGCTTTAAGCGAACATGTCCATTAGTCGATTAATGGGTTCATTTCTGGATTAGAAAACTGTGAATCGAAGGAATGAACTGAGAGACCTTTTAGGTAGAGGAGAAAATCATCAGAATCGAGAATGGAGAAAATACAGTTCCCTGGCCTGTGAGAATGCAAGATGCTGTGAACAGACTTTCAAGACTCTTACCTGGCCAGCTTTAGGGTAAGAATCTTACCTGGCAAACTTCAGGATAAGAATCTTTCCTGGCAAACTTCAGGGTAAGAATCTTACCTGGCAAACTTCAGGGTAAGAATCTTACCTGGCAAACTTCAGGGTAAGAATCTTACCTGGCAAACTTCAGGGTAAGAATCTTACCTGGCAAACTTCAGGGTAAGAATCTTACCCGGCAAACTTCAGGGTACGAATCTTACCCGGCAAACTTCAGGGTAAGAATCTTACCCGGCAAACTTCAGGGTAAGAATCTTACCTAGGAAACTTTAGGTTAATTAGCATTATATTCAGGAGGGAAAAACTAAATCTATCAGGATCATATAGCTCCTGACGAATGGGATTACAGGGTTATCATGACTCACGAAATCGTAATGACAATTGCAAACAAACCATATCACGGGTGGGGTTTGAACCCGCAGTTCAAACCCCACCCGTGACATGGTTTATTACAGGGTTATGAATGAGTTAAAAACTCGCCTAGGGCATGGGAGGTAATTTGGTTTCATCCAGTGAATCAATAGCCCTTTATGGGCATCAAGGCACGCCCTTTAACGAGTGGGGAAACGTTATATATGTTAGGTCAGGTAAGGTTTTTCAGGAAACAGGACAAGTGTTTTGTAACGCAAGTCTTAGTAAATTAAGCAGGATGTAGGATAGGGAAGGGAAGCCTATGGTTCCTTGGATCCTACCACTACATCATATTTCCTTAATAAAATTCATTTAACTAGGTATATTAATAACATTCTAAGAATAACACGGGCAACGAGTTACATTTTTTCTGCATAAATCACAAGTTTAAACAAGGTTTCTGTTAGATTATGCTGCTCAGTTTAGGTCTTATTAGTGTGTGTGTGTGTGTGTGCGTGTGTGTGTGTGTACATACTCACCTAACTGTACTCAACTAATTGTGGTTGCAGGGGTCGAGATTCAGCTCCTGGCCCCGCCTCTTCATTGAGTGCTACTAGGTGCTCTCTCTCCCTGCTCCATGAGCTTTATCATACCTCATCTTAAAGCTATGTATGGTTCCTGCCTCCACTATATCACTTGATAGACTATTCCACTTCTTGGCAACTCTATGACTGAAGAAATACTTCCTAACATCCCTTTGGCTCATCAGAGTCTTCAACTTCCAATTGTGACTGCTTGTATCTGTGTCCCCTCTTTGGAACATCCTGTCTCTGTCCACTTTATCTATTTCACGCAGTATTCTGTATGTCGTTATCATGTCTCCCCTGACCCACCTGTCCTCCAGTGTCGTCAGGCCGATTTCCCTTAACCTTTCTTCGTAGGACATTCCCCTTAGCTCTGGAACTAACCTTGTCGCAAACCTTTGCACTTTCTCTAATTTCTTGACGTGCTTGATCAAGTGTGGGTTCCAAACAGGTGCTGCATACTCCAGTATGGGCCTGACGTACACGGTGTACAGTGTCTTGAACGATTCCTTACTAAGGTATCGGAACGCTATTCTCAGGTTTGCCAGGCGCCCATATGCTGCAGCAGTTATCTGGTTGATGTGTGCTTCCGGAGACGTGCTCGGTGTTATACTCACCCCAAGATCTTTCTCCTTGAGCGAGGTTTGCAGTCTTTGGCCACCTAGCCTATACTCCGTCTGCGGTCTTCTTTGCCCTTCCCCGATCTTCATGACTTTGCATTTGGCGGGGTTAAATTCGAGAAGCCAGTTGCTGGACCAGGTGTCCAGCCTGTCCAGGTCTCTTTGAAGTCCTGCCTGATCCTCATCTGATTTAATTCTCCTCATTAACTTCACATCATCTGCGAACAGGGACACTTCTGAGTCTAACCCTTCCATCATGTCATTCACATATACCAAAAATAGCACTGGTCCTAGGACCGACCCCTGTGGGACCCCGCTCGTCACAGGTGCCCACTGTGATACCTCATCACGTACCATGACTCGTTGTTGCCTCCCTGTCAGGTATTCTCTGATCCATTGCAGTGCCCTTCCTGTTATACGCGCCTGATCCTCTAGCTTCTGCACTAATCTCTTGTGAGGAACTGTGTCGAAGGCCTTCTTGCAGTCCAAGAAGATGCAATCAACCCACCCTTCTCTCTCGTGTCTTACTTCTGTTACTTTATCATAAAACTCCAGAAGGTTTGTGACACAGGATTTGCCTTCCATAAATCCGTGCTGGTTGGTGTTTATACTCTTGTTCCGTTCCAGGTGCTCCACCACTCTCCTCCTGATAATCTTCTCCATAACTTTGCATACTATACACGTCAGTGACACTGGTCTATAGTTTAGTGCCTCTTTTCTGTCTCCTTTTTTAAAAATGGGAACTACATTTGCCATCTTCCATACCTCAGGTAGTTGCCCAGTTTCAAGGGATGTGTTGAAGATTGTGGTTAGTGGCACACACAGCATTTCTGCTCCCTCTCTAAGGACCCACGGGGAGATGTCTGGTCCCATTGCCTTTGAGGTATCAAGGTCCCTTAGCAGCTTCTTCACCTCCTCCTCAGTTGTGTGTATGTCATCCAACACTTGTTGGTATATTCCTTGTTGGTGTCCCCCTCTGTTCTGTCTTCCCAGAGGCCTTCCTGTCTCCACTGTAAATACTTCCTTAACTCTCATGTTGAGCTCCTCACATACCTCTTGATCGTTTCTTGTGAGTTCCCCACCTTCTTTCCTCAGCCTGATCACCTGGTCTTTGACTGTCTTCCTCCTAATGTGGCTATACAGCAGTTTCGGGTCAGACTTGACTTTTGATGCTATTTCGTTTCCGTACTGCCGCTGGGCCTCCCTTCTTATCTGTGCATACTCGTTTCTGGCTCTTCAACTAAATTCCATCACACACACCCACTGCATATACCAATTTTGGAACAACATTCTTAACATTTCATTATATATATATTTGAAAGTTATTTTATAGTTTATTCCCACTTGTCGACTGTTGCCACAGTCTAAAAAATTTTCTTGCTGTTTCTCTCACCGCCTCCTGTGCCTACGTCTCCCGTGAGCATCTCTGCTAAAATCGTTTCACTATTGTCCCTTCCTGTTTACTGTCCACATTCTGCTTTGCCCTTCATTATCAGTGAGCTTTCTACTCTTCCCTAAATTTTCTCAAGAGCCTCCATCAGCTTTGCATTTCCTTTTTCATGTTCCGAGGTTCTATAAATCAGCAGTTGTTAAACACAAATTGTGCCTCATACGTTATTCTCACCCTTCTTCCCCCTCTATTTTTATTTTTTATTTCTTGTTTTTGCTTGTTGCTTCGACACAGTCAAATGTATTAGTTCTTGCTGTGATTTCAGAGTACAGGCAGGTGATGAGTCTCTCAGTGACTCTCCTTGTTCGAAATTCTCAGACAGGTAAGTCTGTGGCTGGTCAGGAGTTAACACCAGTCAGGATGTGGTACTGCATCCTAGAACCCGTGCGTGCGTTTGCGTGTGTGTGTACTCACCTATTTGTGGTTGCAGGGGTCGAGTCCTAGCTCCTAGTGTGTGTGTGTGTGTGTGTGTGTGTGTGTGTGTTTCCCTGGCATATTCCCACAGGTTTGTGCAAATAAGTCAGATGGATGTCTTCAGTAGCTGCGGCAGCGTCAAGGGTTCCTCTTCGTTAGGACTGGAATTACTATTACGTGGGAAATAAAATGTATCAAAGTGACCGCAAATAGTGGAGGGAAGGAGGGAGTATGGGAGTCGTGGAGGGATGGAGGTGGCGTGGGGGGGATTGAGGTAGCGTGGGAAGATGGAGGTGGCGTGGAGGGATGGAAGATTTGGGAGGACGGAGGTGGCGTGGGCGCGTTTGTGCATAGGGGTAGAATTTTGCAGGAGAGGAGGGAATGTGAGAGGATGGAAGGGGAGAGATGGGAAACTGAGATGATAGGAGAAAGGAGAAGAGAGGATGGGAAGGGAGATAAGAGAGGGAGTGTGAGGAGAGTTGAGTGAAGGGGAGGGGAGTGAAGGGGAGGTGAGAGATATCTTTGCTAGGGGAAGGCTTATACCCCCCAACCCCGGAGGTGCGTTTTCCTTTTCTTTTTTTTTTTACGAATTCTTGGTTGTTAAATATTTATTTTGGAGGAAATAAAAATTTAATGAATGAGAACAATCAACGAAAATCAAAAAGATTTTATTAAGAAAAAAGTCTTTCAGAGGGGCCCAGCGAGGACGACCATGGCCACCATGGATTTCCTTTCCCTCCCTGTGCCCCCCCTCCACCCTCCATCCGGAAATGAGCCCCTAGGGCAGCAGAAGAAGCGAAGATTGGAAGTTCTTTTTTTATCAGTTTTTTGTCTCCATAGCGGCTAGTTTATTGTGCGAGACCTTACCATAGACCGGACCGCGGGGGCGTTGACCACCGAAACTCCCTCCAGGTATACATGCTCCATGTTCGGTATAACTATGGCCTTTCAACATGCTCTCAACTGTCCCCCATTTTTGATACAATGTACATGTTGAAATAAACAAATGTATTGTATTTTATGTACGTTAATACATTTGTATGTACGGTAACTGGGACCCTGAAGGATTAACACATATATATTTAGAAGTGTAAAACATGAAACTGATTCTGGGATAATAGGGGAGTTAGGTTGGAGATAGTGAAGAGCCCGAAAAACAGGATTGATAGGTAGTTGATAATTGTTGTTGTGGGGAGTAGCCTGATGGTGGGTGAGAATTTGAAAGTGGGTGGGCGAGGTTTGGGAATGGGTGGGAGAATGTTTAAGATTAAGTGAGACGGTGGTGGGGGATAAGTAGGTGTTCGAGGGACGAGTGGGTGTCCGGGAGATGATTAGGTGTCCGGGGGATGAGTGAGTGTCCGTTTGATGAGTGGATGTCCGGGGGGATATGGGTGAGTGTACGGGGGGATGAGTGAATATCCGGGGGATGAATAGGTGTCCGGGAGATGATTAGGAGTCCGGGGGATGGATGAGTGTCCGTTTGATGAGTGGATGTCCGGGGGGATGAGTGAATGTCCCGGGGAGTGAGTGAGTGTCCGGGAGGATGAGTGAATGTCCAGGGGTTGAGTAAGTGTCCGCAGAATGAGTGAGTGTCCGGGGGACGAGTGAGTGTCCGGGGGATAAGTATATGTCCGGGAGATGATTAGGTGTCCAGGGGATGAGTGAGTGTCCGTTTGATGAGTGGGTGTCCGGGGGTTGCGTGAGTGTCCGGGGGGATGAGTGAGTGTCCAGGGGGATGAATGAGTGTCCGGGGGATGAGTGTGTGTCCAGGGGGATGAGTGAGTGTCCAGGGGGATGAGTAAGTGTCCAGGGGGATGAGTGAGTGTCCAGGGGGATGAGTAAGTGTTCAAGGAATGAGTAGCCGGGGAATGAGTAGCCGGGGAATGAGTAGCCGGGGGATGAGTAGGTATCCGGGGGATGAGTAGGTGTCCGGGGGATGAGTAAGTATCCAGGGGATGAGTGAGTATCCGGGGGATGAGTAAGTGTCCGGGGGATAAGGCAAGAAGTGTGAGAGTGGGCAGGCAGTATTGACAGTTCAAGAGGGTAGACAGAGAGATACAGCACACACTATGTAATCAATGGCTCCTAAACGGAATATTTTTAAAACTGACTCTGTTATAGAGAGATAATTAAGGAAGGGTGGCGTTGACAGATTAATTAGAAGATTTAATTAGTTTGTAAGAATACTTGCCAGTCGAGGCGCTGTATACTTAATGCCTTCTGGAACAAGTGTTGTAGACACGTAACTTAGAAGTCTCCAAACTTTCAAAATATTACCATGAAACAGTCAATTCTCGTGACAAAGTTGATAGTCGTTCAACTTTGAACAGTACTAATATTCTCTCGTACGCCTTCAGTCTTATCGTTATTGTTTAGGGATAAATTGCTTATTTGTGGTTTAATACACGCTTCTATAGTGTTATGTAGCCTAACTCAGCCTAGCCTAACCTAAATTAGTTATCTTTTTTAAATTAGCTAAGTTTTCATAAAAAAAATGGAAAGGCTCTAAGGAAAGATTGGAAGCGTAGTAATAATGAGTTGCCAGGAGGAGGAAGAAATAATCCTGACTGAATAATTTGAAGAGAAAACTTTACACGACGTTTCGTTCTCTCTAGCTAAAGAAAATGGTACAAGACCGAAACGTAGGCTAAACTTTTCTCTCCATATCAGGAGTTAGCTGTGACTGGTACTCGTGATTGTACTGTAATTTAATCTTCCCCCTGAATCAATATATTGTTGAGAAGGTTATTTATATAAGTAATTTCCAAGGTCTTGGTGCAAATTTGTTGGATAGTTTGTTAGAGTTCGGGGCCTAAGGCTGTATTTCATCTGTGTTCTGACACGAATATGTACTTTAAATCCTAAAATAAGAAATAAATTCCAATATTTGTATAAATGATTTAAAAATCCGTCAGATTGATAAATAAGAGGCTTGTGCAACATTTGGGAATATTTATTCTGGAAATGTTGCGCCAGCTAGTGGCTTCTTCAGTCAATTGCAAAGAAGAAAGTGAAGCTGAGGAAGATTTAAGAGATAATCAGTCCTTCAGCATTGAGTTAAGACTGATAAACTGAATACTTCGACTCAAGGCTGAGGGACTGATTACCTCAAACTCCTCATCTTTCATAATTTTTTTTTGTATTGGATTGAAGAAGCCACTGGCTGGCGAAACGTTCCAAGAATAATGACACAAATCTTGCACAAGTGTCTCATTTATAAACTCCCTCATTGTGTATAAACACCGAGGGATATACATAGCTCGATATATATATATATATATATATATATATATATATATATATATATATATATATATATATATATATATATATATATATATATATATATATATATATATATATATATATATATATATATATATATATATATATATATATATATATATATATATATATATATATATATATATATATATATATATATATATATATATATATATATATATATATATATATATATATATATATATATATATATATATATATATATATATATATATATATATATATATATATATATATATATATATATATATATATATATATATATATATATATATATATATATATATATATATATATATATATATATATATATATATATATATATATATATATATATATATATATATATTATATATATATATATATATATATATATATATATATATATATATGTATATATATATATATATATATATATATATATATATATATATATATATATATATATATATATATATATATATATATATATTATATATATATATATATATATATATATATATATATATATATATATATATATATATATATATATATATATATATATATATATATATATATATGTATATATATATATATATATATATATATATATATATATATATATATATATATATATATATATATATATATATACATATGCATATATATATATATATATATATATATATAGCTCCTATATATACCTGAGCTGAAAATCTTCATCCCCAGTGGCTTATATATATATATTATATATATATGTGTGTGTATATATATTCATGTATTCATGTTTATGTTTTTTTCTGTAAATGTATTGTGCTTATTAATAAATGTTCACATAGAATATAAAATATATAGGGGGTGGTAGGAGAAGCAAATATTCAAACAGCTCCGGGGAGAACCTTGAGTTTTCCCTGAGGTACGTTTATTGTCTTCTCTGAGGATGAGGGTCCTCATTCCACCTATAGAGGTGGTACTTCCCTATATATATATATATATATATATATATATATATATATATATATATATATATATATATATATATATATATATATATATATATATATATATATATATACATATATATATATATACACATATATACCCTCTGTTGCTAATGCTATTTATAACCGCTAGCGTAGGAGAGAATATACATATCTCAGTGTATATACCCTCGGATACCAATTATAATCGCGAGGTTTGGAGGTCATGGCGTGTGGCTACTCAAATGGATTTCAGGAACGACTCGGATTAAACTAGATTAAGACTAATTCTCCAATTACTTTGCTTTTCCACACTTATATGAAATTATCCATGTACATTATATTATAAAAAGTCTATTAACAGTTATTAGAACAAAGATGCACAGAATAAATACCTACATATAAATAAATAAATATAATTGGGTTCACTTTGTCTGACTTTTTTAGGTTATCCTAGATTCTCTACACATACGCTGTTATGTATAATAATCAGTATAACTGTATGTGTGTATACCTGAATAAACTTTCTTACTAAAGGTAGTGATGGAGTGAGTGATAATGTTTTCGTTCTTTTTTGGGTGATCCTACCTCGGTGGGAGGTAAAATGATTGCGACATACAAAATACCGAGATTAACCGACATGGTGGACACGTCGAGTCTGAGAGACGAGAACTCAGGAAATATATGGACGTCAGGAAATACATTTTTGGCCTTAGTGTGGTTAACACGTAGAACGACCTAGACAGTGAAGCGGCATAGCCGGGATACATAGTTTTTAAGACTAGGTATGATAGGGCTCACACTACCAGGAAACAATGAACCCAGTAGTGGCCGCTGGAGAGGCGGGCTGCGACTCGACCCCAGCAACCACAGTTAGGTGACTTGGGCGAGTACACACTAAACGCAAAATTGATGACTTATATGAAAATAAAAACAAAAAATGACAAGAAATTGATTGAAATGGATCTGAACAATTTAAGTTTGGTCAATTTAAGTGGTTACTTGAATCCAACCCCACTAAATGCAAGGTTATGAAAAATGAAAATGGGGGAAAGGGACAAGAAGACCGGACACGGAATACTGACTCGGCGACAGAAGCTGCTGACTTCTCTCAGAGACAAAGATCAACGGGAGATCACAGTGTCTGGCAGATCGCCAGAGGCTCACATCATTCGAATAACCTCTGCAACCAATGCTCGTCTGGCAAAGCTGAGAGCAGCTTTCAGGAATCTCAACCCAAAAAAGTCCTTCGAGGTACCTTATGCAACCTATGTCAGGCCATCTTGGAATATGCAGCATCAACATGAAGCCTGTAAAAAGCATGTTAGGAAACTGGAGAAAGTACAGAAGTCTGCAACGAGGGTAATTCCAGAGCAACGGGGTATGAGATAAGAGGAGAAACAGACGAATTAGAGGGGATATGATAATATTCAAAATACTCAGATCAACTGATAGGGTAGATACGTTGAGAGAAAGTCAAGGACACACACAAATCACAGGGATGTCAGGAAGTAGTAATTCAGCCTCAGAGTCTTCGACAAAGTGGTGGAGGCAAATTCCTCGAGACTGAGCAGCTGATAAATTGAGGAGTCAGGAGCTCACAAATTGAGAAGAGGAGCCAGGAGCACAGACTCGACCCTTTAAATCACATATCACTCATGAAGTACGCGCACACGCATACAGGTATGAAACGAGATTAGTTCGAGAGCTAAGGGTCATGAGAAATGAGTCACAAAGATGGCAGGAAATATTTCTTACGCTTGAAGATGGTCAGGATGTGGAATGACCTAGTAGTAGTAGTGCAGGCAGGTTTCATACATAATTTAAAGAATAGGCATGACAGGATCAACGAGGCTTGTAAGGGGTAATTCCAGAAATTGACAAGTTAAGAAGCGGGACAAGAAATATAGATTCATTCCTACAGTCATAAATAAATGGGCACAAATAGGTGAATACACACACACACACAGAACAGTTTGGGAACTGCATAGCATCAAAACCCAATATCAACCTAAAGTTGCTCTATAGCAACTTTGGGTAGAATTTGAAGACACCAGTAAAGGACCAGGTAATCAGACTAACGAAATAAAGACGAGACCAGACAGCCAAAGAGGTAGAGTGCACCAGTGTGTACAGGACACAATATATACGATAAAAGAAGGAAACTATTGTGCGAGATAAATAACTTGAAGACAGTGGGACCAAATCTCTCTCCGTGGGTCCTGAGAGTGAGAGAGCGGGAACACTGTCAGCCCTCTGTCAAATCTTCAACAAGTCAATTGTCTTTCTCTGGCATCTGCCAGAGGAAGACAGCAAATGATATCCCAGTATTTAAGAAAGATGACAAACAGGTGGCGCTAAACTACAGGACAGTATTACTGACATGGATAGTATGAAGGTAATGAGGGAAAGTAAAAGAGCACCTAGAAAGGAGTAGAGGTCATTAACGACAACTAGCACAGCTTCAGGGATGGTAAATCCTGTCTCACAAACCTACTAGAGTTAGAATAAGGTAACAGAAGTGAGGTAGGAGAGAAAGGGATAAGAAGACTGCATAATTTTGTTCTGTAGGAAGGCTTTCGACAGAGTAGCGCATAAGAGACTGGACCAACTGCCGGAGGAGCTGTGCTGAAATAAAAGGGAAGGCACTGCGATGGATCAAGGAATATTTAACAAGAAGGCAACTAGCGATTATCTAGAAAGACGTGTCGGAATGGGAGCATGTAACGAGTTCGGTACCATAAGAGTCAGTACTAGGACTGTTACAATTTCTTGTATATGTGAACGACATATCAGAGTCAGAAGTATACTTCGCAAATTATATGAAACTAATGAGGAAAACACAAACAGATGAGGGCAACAGAAGACTTCGAAAGGATCAGGACAGGCTGCAGGTCTGGTCTGACAAGTGACTGCTAGAATTCAACGTCAGGAAGTGCAAATATAGGAAGACTGGGGATGGACAAAGAAAACCACAGATTGAGCACAGGATTGGGAAGATTCGGGAGGGCAGGGAAATAAAAGCCGCAAACTACAACACTCTAGACCAGTGGTTCCCAACCTTTTCTTACTCCCGCACCCCTACTAAATTTTACTAAATTTTATCAAAAGAAGATATTTATTTCACTTTCTAATATAATATGTGAACAAAAATCAGACTTACAGAAAAGAAACATATCGCAGAATGATATTTGAATACACCTTACAAAAATAATAACTCTTGCTTGAAATATATAAAAAAAAAAAGTAAAATCAAGAACTAGCTTTCAAACCTTTAGAAAGGAATTTTATTTTTTTAATAAGTAAAAAATCAAACATATGGACAAGAAAGGATGTCTCCGATTAACATTTGAATATACCATACAAAAAATAGTTACTTTCTTTAAATATGTACAAGATAATAAAATCAAAAGGCTGACTTCCAAAAAGTTTGCGAATCCATTTTAATTCAATGACTCATTTGTTCCCGTTTCTTGCTTGTGAGTTTTTCAAAACGGGGAACTATGTTGGTGATAGCAACACGCATGTCTGCCTGTGCATTCAAACGATTTCTAGATTTTGTCTTAATTGACAAAAGAGCACTAAATCCTGATTCACATAAGTAAGTTGCCGCAAATGGAATGAGCACAGTTAGTGCAGTTTCACAAAGTCTTGGAAATAGAACCATAGCCGAGCACCAATACTCTTCCAAAGTTTTACTCTCAAATTGCATTTCAAGAGCACGATTTGAACGCAGATCCATAAGATCTTCTTTCAGCTCCCCATCATCAAGTGATGGACGCTTCTCGCACCCCCTGGAATGATGTCTCGCACCCCAGGTTGGGAACCCCTGCTCTAGAAGGACATCTGGGTGAGCATTGTATCGAGCATATCGCCTGAGGCGTTCGTCAACAGAATAACTCAGATGTCAGGGTTCTAAGCAAGGAGTCATTCAAGATACTGTTTACGGTATACTTTAAGCCCACATTGAAGAACGCAGCAACAGTGTGCTATCTACACCTTTTCAAACATGTCAGAAAACTGGAGAAAGTGTAGACGTCTGCAACGAAACTAGTTTCGGACCTACGTGTCCTATGAGGAGAGATTAAGGGAGCTATATGTGATGATAACGTACTAAATACTGAAAGGAATTGAAAGGGTGGACAACAACAGAGACCCCCGACACAGGAACAAGAAACCACAGCCGGAAGTTGAAAACACAGATCAATCACAGGTATATTAGGAAGTGTATGTTCAGATTTATAGTAGTTAGGAAATGGAACGACCTGGACACTGAAGTGGTAGATACAGGATCCTTACATTGCTGTAACAGGAGATACGATGCAGGAGTGTGAACCTAATAACGGCCAACAAAGAGTCGAGGCCAGGAGCTGATACTCGACATATAGACGAGTTCAGGAGGCTGCAGACAGTTGCATATTGACTCATGCATTCGTAATAACACAATTTCCAACAAATCACAGAACGGTTGGAGCTCGAACCAAAGCCAAGTGATCCTGAAACTGGCCTGTGAGTTTTACGACTCACTGGTCATGGGTACGAACCCCACTCGTTCTGTAATTTAATTACATATTAATAAAACTTGTAGGTTGAGAGAAAACGGTTACTGTATTTGACAGCATATAAAAAGAGATGAAATCAAGAACATAGGTATAGGAGAGATATCTCCCATACCAAGATGCCATGGGACTGACTTCCTAAATATCACCTCTTCACTTCGTCTGCTGTTTCCGCTATATTCGCCTATATTCGAAGGAAGAAACCTGCTGCCCAGGCCAAACGTTTCGACAATGAAGATCTCTTACTGTTGCCCGCGCATCTTACTCATCAACTTATTGAACTGCAAACGATTTATAGTATGATATTTGTCAGACACATCAACACCATGTTATCTTGGTACGTGGAATGTCTCTACCTTTGTTTCTAACACCGTTTAGCATGACCTACTTCCATTAACGGGCTTTGCTCGCCTGTTACTTCATCTTCAGCTATACCTCACTATTAACTTCAGTGCGTAAGTTTCTTGCATTGGCTTTAGGATTAGGAACTTATCATCTTCAAAATTACCTCTCCGCTATTACTACTGTTGTAGCCACTTTTATAATCGCATATGTTCAACTAAAGAAGTCTACTTCGCAGGAGACACTGTTCGTCAATAAAGATTCCTAAAAGTTACACATA
Source organism: Cherax quadricarinatus (assembly GCF_038502225.1). Lineage (NCBI taxonomy): Eukaryota > Metazoa > Arthropoda > Malacostraca > Decapoda > Parastacidae > Cherax > Cherax quadricarinatus. The sequence continues at coordinate 21,184 of NW_027197965.1, forward strand.
TACATCATCTTATAGGTATTGTAGACCATTTATATTGTGAACCGCAAATGAAACTTTATATAATTAATGAGGAAAAGACTTACACAAGTTACTGAAATTATATATATATATATATATATTTATATTTTAATTTAATCGGTAATAAAAATCTACAGTACCTATTGTCACTGAAATGCAGCAGCGGTATTAATATGGAACAGTGGTATTAATATGGAACAGTGGTATTAATATGGAGCAGTGGTATTAATATGTAAAAGTGGTATTAATATGGAAAAGTGGTATTAATATGAAACAGAAATATTAGTATCGAAGTACTCTTCTGTCAATATATAGATTTCTTTTGGATATGAATAAGAAAGACTGCGGGTAATATATTTAACGGAAGGAGAGATGATTTGATTTATATTAAGCTTTTGAGGAAGGAATGACTTTTGAGTTATTATTATTATTATAATAACTACACCTGGGGAATGGGAGGTGATCAGGTGTGATCTGAGGAAGTGAAGGGTAGATCTAATTCATCGGATCATGAGTTCTCGAGCACCAAGGTGTGCCCTAGAAGGGCAAATTTGTGTACCATTTTGTTATCGGAGACCAGCAGCCAGTAAGCGATATATAAAACCACACCTTTGCCACCGGTAATAGGGAGGGAAAGACGCATATTGTGAAAGAGGGTTTTACTGGGACAACATATAGTTGTAACAGAGCGAAACGTTGTCCCAATAACAGCTTATGGAACATATCTTTTTTTTTTTCATTATTTTTGGCCGTAATTCATTTAGAGTTATCGGGAACTACCGAGCACGTCGCTCGTCCGTGATAGATGGCCTAGTAAATAGAGAAATGTGGCGTGTTCTTGCTCAAAGCTCCGAGTTACCTTATTTCCACCGAGTAACGCAATAGGATACAACCCACAGCTACCAGCTAACATCTAAGTACCTATCTTGCTCAGCTAGGTGAACTAAAGCAGCAGGTATAAGGAAATTTACAAGTACACGTTTTCCTCCCAAATGTCTTTTTTTTTTTTTTTTCTTTTTTTTTTTTTTTGGTTGAGCGAGAAATCCTACTAGAGGGGGAGAGAGAGAGAGAAGGAGCGAGAGAGAGAGAGCAGGAGCGAGAGAACTTTTCTTGGTCCTGAATGTTGGCCAAAGAAGTCATGAGAGCTGAGAGATGAACCAGCAGCAGAAACGTAAACTTTTAATAGGGAAACATTAAACCCACTGAAGTCACACACGTGCCTTTGGAATGGGAGGTTATCAGGAGTGATCAAGGTGGTGTGGAGACCTGATGTTGACCACACTGTAAGAACCTAACAGTGACAGCTATTATCAGTTAGTAGTGGTAGACGTAGAAATGGTAGTAGAGGTAGTAGAAGGGGTAGATATAGTAATAGAAGTAGAGGTAGATGTAGTAGAGGTAGATGTAGTAAAAGTTGAGGTAGATGTAGTAGTGCTAGAGGTAGATGTAACAGTAGTAGTAGAGGTAGATATAGTAGAAGTAAATGTAGTAGTACTAGAAGTAGTAGTGGAAGAAAAAGACAAAGAATTAGCGTCAATTGACGTTCGTCTTGGTAGCAGTGTATATTACGACGTTCCTTTATCAGTATCTTAATACCAATTTGTAAAACATTGCCGAGTGAATCAATAACCCAAATGATAAACTACCTGAGCGTAAAGTGAAGTGATTTTTATATGTGACTGAAATACTGAAGATGAATGGCAAAACTTGAAGCAAAACATGGTTAAAAAACTATAGAACAAATCATTATTAAAAACATTTTTTTTGCTCTAAGTGGCACTCTATTAGGTCAATAGATCCGATATAGCTGCACTTGGGGCGATAAACCTGAACAAATAAACGTTAGAATATGTTTTTACAACGTAGTTTTAGTGTCGTATACGTTCCTTCACTCTTCTGCTATCTTGTCGGAAAGTCATTCTACTTGGGGGAGAGACAACTAAATCCTGATAATTACATCGAAGATAATTACGTGAGCCGTAATTTTCCAGTGTGTAGGTGAGCACTGAATTAGGGGGATTACTGAGGTATCCTGCGTGGTAAATATAGATTAGCGCATTGACTCTAATTAGGCTGTAGAAGAGAGACTGGGTAATTAACCAAACCCTTCCCTCATGTTTATGGTGCGTAGTAATAGAATTATTCCAGGATTATTTTTGATTATATTATCAATTATATTATTGTTTTATTCATAGTTACTGCTATTATTATTGTTATAATACTGGCTGGTAACTATAAATCCCATAAGGATCACGCAACACGTGGGGATTGGTAAGGGTTAAGGGAGTGTGGGGGTCTGATTCGAGGGAAGGGATGTCATATCTAATTCCTTGTATCAAGAGCTCTTCTATATTTTACACTATTCTCTTTCAAGTCGTCTCGTGATAAATGAGACAACTGTGCAACATTTCTGTATCTTCATTCTGGAAACTTTCGCAAAACTGGCTTCATCAGTCCAATATAGAGAAGAATGGTGGATGATAAGGAGGAGTTTTGAGATAATCAGTCCCTCAGTCTCGAGTCGATGTGTTCAGTCCACCAATCTTAATAAAAGAACAGAATTATATTATTCTATAGGTTAAGTAAGTGATGAAGAATTCCGTGCATTAAGATCCCAAGATGTTACTGTGACACAGTTTCTTAAGTTTAGAAGCCCACAGACTGATAAACGAGACACTTGTAAAGCAGTCTATCAAGACTGATGTACTGAACACATCGGCTTCAGGTGTGGAAAATATTGTATATATTTTCCAGAAATACAGTAGTTATATGTAAATAGATGGCCATACTGTATTTAATAATATTTATGTCATAAAAAATGGGAAATTATCTGTACCTGTGCCTGCGCAGGACTCTCGCCATTGTTGTTTGAATGGAGTAACAGACGTTAAATGTAATGGGAAGAATTTTCGTGCTCTAGAGGTTAAAATTGGGCTGACACCTCTCAAATAGGAGGCGAAATTGTTGGATGTGCATTCCTGCATAACTTGAGATATCAGACGACTGGACAAGACAGCTCCAGGAACCTCAGATAAGCTATTTAGATTTAAGTTATAATTCTGGCCAGTATTTTCATAAATTTAGTTAGTGAGGTTTTCTGAGTATGATACACCTTAATCTCCAGTCAAACTGGTGAGTGATATTAAGATATTCTCTTTCTGTTATGTAAATGTGTGTATATATAATCTTTTTTTAATTTTAATATACAGTCCACAAATTTATATATTTACCAGAATTCCTGGTGTATGTATATTTCATTTGTAATTAATAGGTCCAGAGAAACTTGTGGATATGACAGTGGTAGGTATCGAAGGGGGACATTTTTTGTGACCTAGGTGTCTCAAATTCCTACTTGTCTAACTGATAAATAATAATTATCTTTGTTCATTTACTGTTATGTACATAATGATACATTCAGATAAATGTAATTTTCCCCATTTAATTTGCCTGTTGGTCCTTCTTGAACCGGAGGTAATTAGTGAAGCCATTAATTAGTTAATTACTTAATAATTATATGTGAAATGACAGGAGGTGAATGTTAAGTTCACGAATTTACTTAATGTGTAGTGGATTATAATTATTGCAATATAAATTTGATAAGTCAAGTTTGGCTAAGTTTATATTAATTTGTATAATACTAATTTGATAAGACAATTCTGGCCAAGATTTATATCAGTGTATGTGTAATTAATAAGCCAAGTGTAGCTAATTATATTGTGTATAATATTAATTTTGCTATGCCAAATTCTGGCAAGGATTTATGTTAATTTGTATAATAATTTTGATAAGCCAACTCTGGCTAAAGGTATACATAATAATCCTACCTAATAATAATAATAATAATAATAAAATAGGGATAATACCATGGTATTTTTTATATATTTTAACAGATAATAATATAATATTCGCTGCCTGGATGAGGTAGAGTGCGGTCGTGCTTTGCACCCCTCTACTGTTTTCCCAGACGAGCTACTCAGTCAACAACATGGCGCCAGGTGTGCGCAGGAGAGTGAATACTGTGGGCATTGAGCTCATTAGTGGGGCTTTAACGCCTACGTCAGTTGATGTGTTATTGCCCAAAATTGTAAGAGAGACATACGGCATCAGAGACGAGGATTTGTATGGAGTGGCACTGAACGGTGTGTATAGAATATTCGTGAAGGTGCTAACTGCTCAAGTATACGAGGCGTTGGTGGATCGTTATCAAGATGTCAGCATTAACGTAACACCGGCAGTGAGGGTCAAGTTGACGGATGTATCACGACATTATTCGTGGGTTAAGCTCCGAAACGTGCCTTTTGAGGCTGATGAAGTGGATATTCGCAATGTTTTCGAACGTTATGGAACTGTACATCTGGCCCAACCTGGTAAATGGGTAAAAGGAGCTTACACAGGATATCCTGAGGGTTCTTTCAATCTCAAGATGACGCTAAGGCATCCTATACCCTCGTATGTATATCTCGAGGAGTTTAGAACCCAGGTAATGGTAGCGTATGCTGGGCAGAGGCGTACATGCCGACTGTGTGGCGAATATGACCATATGGCGGCAGACTGTGGCAAGCGGAATATGGCTCCTGGGCCGGCAAGGGGCGGAGCACCTGTCCATGAGAAACCGATGCCTGAGGAAGAACAGAGGCAAGGAGGAGGGCGTGGTCGCTTGTGGAGTGAAGAGGTGATGGCTCCTCCTGTGGAATCAGAAGAAGTGGTGATCCATGAATCACCTGGCCCATCAACAGTACAGCTGTCAAGTGAAGAGGTGCAGGTGGGCGCAGAAGTGAAAGCTATTGAGGAGGAGTTGGAGACGGTGATACAGGCTATGTTACAGTCTACGGAAGTGGAGAGTCACAGTGAGCAGGAGCCTGGGATTAGGGCAGAAGGTGTGTGCGGGAGGGGGGAGGATCAGGTGGCACCTGTGATGGACAGTGCGAGTACCATGGAAGGACATGGAGGCGGATTAAAGGTGGTAGAGGTGGAGGTCCATTGTGCTGGCTCCCAGGACTCAGATATGGAAACTGAAGGAGCTACAAGGAAAAGGGCAGCAGCGTCAGATTCGGACGATGTTCTGACGTCAGGGCAAAGGCCAGAGAAAAAGACATGGGGTTATGGTACCCAGAGTGACTCTACGAGAGGGTCACAACAGAAGGGAGGGGGATGGTTGGGAAGGAGGGTGGAGTATGTGGCAAAGGCAAAGCCCAGGGGAATGGTCTGAAAGGGAAGAGTCATGACATGAGGCGGGGAGGGAAACCTTAAACCGGCCTCAGGTGTGTAACAATAAATATTAATGGTCTGTGTGATGGTGTTAAACGTGAGTGCTTCAGGATGTTTTTGAATAGGTACAAGATTGACGTAGCTTTTGTGCAGGAGCACAATTTTAAGCTTTGTCGTGAATTAGTGGTGCCTGGGTATCAGGCTTATGTGTTGCCGTCTGATCGTTTAAAAGGAGGAGTGGGTGTGTTGATCAGGGAGGCGAGCCCGTTTGTATTGCACAGGAAAGAGGGGGGGAGGGGGAGAGTATTACGTGTGGAAGGATGGTGGATGGGAGAGAAAGTGGCATTTGTGTGTGTGTGTGTATGCCCCAGCAGAAAGTGACGTGAAAGTAAAGATGGATTTTGTGCGGGAGGACCTTGTGTACTACCTACGCACGTAACCGTCTGTTGCGATTGTGGGGGGGGATTGGAATTGTGTAGTTAAGAGGGCAGACGTGGAACCCAGAGGAGCGGGATACTTTTCCTCAGTCTTGGGAGGCCTGCTTAGAGACCTTCAGTTATGTGATGCTTTCGGGGGAGGTCTGTGGGAGGTGGAACATACGTTTATAAGAATGGGATATGCGGCTCGTTTGGACAGGTTATATTTATCTCAGAGGGTTTTGGTAGAGTCTTTTAAAACTATTGAGATGGTGTCTTCCGATCATAGGGCGGTATTAGTGGAGGTGGGGTGGGATGCTTTGGCTCGTAGGCAGGGAAGTTATTGGAAACTGAACACGATGGTTTTGGGGGATAGGGAGGGAGTGGAAGGTTTTGCAGTATTTTGGGAACAGCTCTGTGCAGACAGAAGGACTGAGGAGGATGTGGTAGGATGGTGGGATAGTGTGGCTAAGGTAAGAATACGTCAATTTTATGTGAGGGAGGGTAAACGCATTAATCAATTGCGGTATGGTTTGTCAAATTATTTAGAATCTAGATTACGGGATTGTTACGAGGGGGGGGGGCTGTGGCCGGGGTGTACCCAGTGGAGGATATACACATGTTGAAGGACAGGTTAAGGGATTTGCAAGAAGAACGTTTTGCAGCGGTACGGGTACAGGCGGGGTTGGACGAAGTACTCTGGGGCGACAAGCCATCGGCTTGTGTGCTGCGAGGACAGAAGGTACGACAGCGAACGACTACAATACCGGGATTGCAAGTCATTTCTTTGGTGGGGGGGTTTAGAGAGGGTCAGGTATTACGGGAAACCACGGGGATGAGTGCATATGCAGATAGATGGTTTGAGGAATACAGGAAAAGTAGTGGGGTGGATGGCGAGGTTCTTGGGCAGGTATGTGAGTATGTGCCATGCAAACTGGGGAGGAGTGATCGGGAGGCACTGGGTGGGGTCATTGAGGAGGAGGAAATATGGAGAGCCCTTATGGACATGAGGAAGGGAAAGGCACCCGGGATCGATGGTTTACCAAGCGAATTTTATGTACAGCACTGGGGTCTGCTTAGGGGTTTCCTAGTAGAGTTAATGAATGCCATGAAAGAAGGAGGTAAGATGGGAGAATCACAGGCAACGGCGGTGGTGGTGTTGGTCCCGAAGGGTAAACAGCAGAGTACCCTTCGGGATTACCGAGCCATTTCGTTGCTTTGTGCTGATTATAAATTGTTCGCGAAAATTCTTGGGAATCGGCTTAAATGTGTTGTGGGGAGGGTCGTGTTTGAGTCTCAGTTTGGGTTGCCTGGTAGGTCAATGGGCGAGGGCCACGGGATCATAAAGGGGTTCCTGGAGGACATGGAAAGGGGAAGAGGGGCGTTGGTGGCGTTGGATTGGCAAGGGGCTTATGACAGGGTGGAAAGAAAGGCTTTGAGGGATATTCTCCTACGACAGGGGTTAGGCGAAGAAATAGTGGGGTGGGTGGATACGTTGTACTCAAACGCGAAGGTAAAAGTGCAAATCAATGGGTGTGTGGGGGAGGGAGTCACCATGGAGCGGGGTCTTCGGCAGGGATGTCCTTTATCACAAATATTGTTTGCATGTGTTCAGGGTCCCTTTTATAGGATGGTGGAGGATCGTCTAAGGACAGGGGGGGATGGTGAGCAGAAGCCTTGGCCTGGTTTGGTGGGCTATGTTGATGATACAACTATTTTGGTGAGTGAGGAGACACGGTTAGGACTTTTGCGGGAAGTTGTACACAATTTTGGAAGAGCTACTGGGATGAAGGTAAATCTGGAAAAGTCAATGATAATGGGGCTGGGAGAGTAGGCAGGGAGATTAGAATGGGGATGTTATGTTGTGCAGCGGCAGACCGGGAGTCTGAAAATCTGTGGTGTCATATATGAGGCTGACCTGAGTGCTGCCAGAGTTAACAATTCGAATAGGATGTTGGAACAGGTGCAGCAACGTTTGGGAATGCTGCGACCTCACCATTTAACCCTTAGGCAACGTGCAATTGTCATCAATGTATTACTATATAGTAAAGTCTGGTTTGTTTCGGCAGTGATGCCGTTAACAGGAACAGCGATCACGAGTATTCTTAGAATGGTGTTCAAATTTTTGTGGGGTTCAAGGTGCAATTGGTTGCGAAGGGAGGTAGTGACATTGCCGGTATGTAAGGGAGGGTTGGGTTTGTTGGACTTGAGAAAGCGCGTGAAATGTGTGTTTATTAAGAGGGAAGAGATGAGTGCAGGTGGATGGAGGGAGGGTCAGCTAGATAAGGTACATGCTCACCTGAGGAAATGGTATGGAGGGGCGGAAATGCAGGAATGTGAAACAGTGTTACGTGCTATAGTGTTAGCCAGGGAACCGGGAAAAGTAAAGGTGGGAACTTTGTGTAAATTGTTAGAGAGACATGTAGTGGCGCCGGTTGAAGGGATCTACCCCATGTATGCATGGGATGTAATATGGCGAAGATTTAGTAAATTAAGGATACGACCTAGGACGCGTGAGGTTATGTATCGTTTCCTGCATGGGATTTTGCCAACGGGAGCGATGCTCCGAGATAGGAGGGTTATCGAGGGTGGGGGGTGTGGCAGATGCAGTGGGGAAGAGACTGCGTATCATGTTGTCTATTTTTGTGAAGGTTTGGAGTGCATCAGGGTATGGATGAGTAAGGTAGTGGTGAGGGTGGGGGGTCAAGGTGTGTCGGTATTGCGAGCGTTGAGTCTTGATATGAGTGGTGTGGATGAGGGTGTGGTAAGGGGTTTAGCATATGTAATCGTGGACTACATATATGTTTTGTGGGGTATGAGGGGGAAGGAGGGTGGGGATGTGCTGAGAAGGACTTTGGCGGCGACGTTTTATCGAACTTTGTGTCGCAATAGAGACATTTTTGGGAAAAGGTGGGATGAGGTTTTTTCTGAGGGTTATAGAGGACTAACAATAGGGAATTTATTGGCGTTATAAGGGGTTTTAACTGCCGGGGTGAGTAGGTTGGTAAAAGGGGTGGGGGGGGTTCAGGGGTATTCAACTGGCTCACCTCCTTGGGTGTGCAATGATGGGTGATTGGGTGTGATTGGAGGTACTCGTGTGGGACTAGATGAGAGGTTGTGAAAGATTAGTTTAGCTTAGTTCCCTTGATGGGGAAGGTGTAAATGGCAGTTTAAATATATAAATTATATAATATGTATATTTTCCTTTGGTAGCGTATTATGTTTCGCTTGTACTGGTCTTGCAATTGAATTTTAACTTTTCTTGAGAGGATATTCCTTTCACTATGTTCCTTGAAGAACTGAGTTATTTTTGCCATTTTTGTTACGTGTTCCTGCATCAGATTTAAAGTAATTACCTATTATGTAAACATGTGTGGATAAGGATTAGTTCTCTAGATTAAAATTTTTGTATCTATATTTGTAAGTAATACTAGTTAGGCACGTGCTAGAAGGCACAGCGAAAGTATAGTCTTGTGGAATGTATGTTACGTTTTGGTAAGTTTGTATGTGGCGTGTTAGGTGTTATAAGGAGTTTGGTGTTGTTAAGTTACTAAAATCATGATGAACCTTTTGGATAATACTTATTCATGTTCTAGTCTTGGGTTCTTTAAATTATTTACATAGCCTAGTATTGTACCGCTAATGTAGCATGTGGTGTATTATCTTGCATTTTGAGCGTGAACTTCACGATATGCAATGTTTTGAAAGTTTGTAATTCATGGTTAACATTAATATTTGATATTATATTGGTGGTGTATATTCTTCTACTTATTACAGTGTATGTGTATAGGAATGTAATGTTTCATATCTGTTTTAGTCTGTAAATTTATGTTTTTGTGTCTTGTTCATGCACTACCAACTCTTAGGTAAATACTCATTAAGGTTTTGATGAGGTCAGAGTATGACCATTCATTAGGATAATTAATGTATGTTATTTAGAACGGTGACTGTACATACGGGGGGGGGGGGTAGAAGTGTCAGCTGTGTCTGCACTGGCAATAATGATTATTGTAAAAGGAGGGTTTGTAGGTTATGTATATGGTTGTGGGTTATGTATATGGTTGTAATATGGCCATGATCTATGGTGTTCTTTAAATGTACCGGGATTGTGTACTAGAGGTTTTGTAATATCTACTATGGTTTTTAATTTTATACTCTTATGTATTATTGTATTTGTTCTATGTTTTAAATAAAAATATAAAAAAATGAAACTGGGTTTAAAGTGGTTCCAGGATCACTTCCCGAAAGACACGCATCGCCGTGGATGGTCTTAACTATGAATGGTAATGGAAGGCAGCCAGGTTTGATTTGGGAAAGAGTAGCACTATTTCCTTGGATCAAAAGCCCCTACCCAGCATTTAGGTACCTCTCTTGTAGGGACTCATTGTTGGAATCCTCATTTCCGAGTTTTGAGTGTGACTTTCTCAACGGTACTTATTCCTTTTCTCTCCTCTCTCTCTCAGCCCTGTACTCACTTCACATCGCCTCTCAGAGACAAGTCTTATACAGCTAATGCAGGTTGGCTGTATCATCTGACTCAGAGACATTGATTTGTTATAAGAAGCGCCAGGGAGGAAATTTGGCGAGTGAAGTCTTTAAAGGAACGTTCTAATCAAGACTTGGGAATCTCACTGGGAGGCTCACTGAGCTCCCTGAAAGGTTCCACAAATTCAAAAAAAAGGTAGTATAAACTTAATGAAAATCTCGGTGAAAAAAAAAGCCAAATGTGTGAGGATGACTTACAATACAGATATAATAAACTGAGTAAATCAAGTATATGAAAAAGAAACACATGAGCAGTGAAAATAAAAGAAAAGATCAGTCGAATTCCATGTTAACTATACAAGAAATAACGTTTACTGCCTTTTTGTTTCATTTCTCAGGTACTTTTTAGTGGTCTTCGTAAATTAGTTTATTCTGAGACTGGCCTTGACCTGATCAGGTAACCTGTTCCATTCCTATATTGTGTAGCAGAAGGCCTTACCATTTACTCTAGTTCAACAAAATCGTCTTCACTTCCCTAGTGCCATACTGGCTTTGATTCTTAACCCTGACAAAATTTTTCCGCAAGGTATTCTAGGAACTGATGGTGAGCAATTTTATGAACAATGATTCAGCTTCAGCTACCTTTGTCTGCAACATTCAGTAATTCCAGTTGTTTTAATTCATGCTAGCTTCCATGCTGTCGTGGACTCAGGTCCAGGATGAACCTCACCATCTTATTCTGGGTAATTAGGTAGTCCCAAAGAGTGACTTTCCAGAAATTGCCTGAAATTTTGTAGTTTTTTGTTTTTCATCCTCCATTTTTCCGTTTTAATTTTGATCTCATAATTCAAGAAGACTCCATCATTCGGCTTCAATATTTCGCTCGTGCACGGTCACTAGGGCCAAATTCATGGAATTTGGTGCTTACAAACAAAGTTGCTTAATCCATTCCCAGCATCCTGGAATGGCTGGGATAACTTCCATAACCCACTGTGGGGTAACTTCAAACATTCAAGAAAAGTTGCCTCCTAATTCAACGACGCCGGAGAGTGAAAGTCAAGTGTGTAGGTACAGATTTGTTTTGTCTATGAAATAGTGTGAAATTTGACTCGAGAATAATCTCGTTAAATAAATTTAAGAAGAGGTAAAATAATAGTTTTAAATGGCTGATAAACCTTATTGCCTGGATCTTAAAAATTTGCTTGCTTGCAGGAAAATTTGTTGTATTAAAAAAAAAAAGAGAATCGGTGCAATTCGTTCCATAACTGTAGAATGACTTATCAGATAGTCTTCAAATTTTCGACACAAGTGTAGTTTCCTGAACCCAGGATTCTTGTTATTTTGGGGGGCAAAAGTCCCAGTTTACCAGTTTTATTGAATGAACATCTATATTAATTAATGTTCCATAACTTAAGGAGGCTTCTGATTGGCTTTAAAATATTACTGATGTATTCTAAAAGAACTTTGATAACCCATTAAGTTTAAGAAGATAAAAATCTGAAGTGTTGCTGAAATTGGTAAAAAAAAAATCTTGGAATAGTTGGAATCAAGTCAGTTACTGGAGGATGTTTTTTTTCTGATGGTTTCAGACTTCCCCAGTGGTAGGCTTCGCTAATTGTTTTTCTTGTAATAACTAAATAATGAACCTTCTGCTCGCCTTCAAACCTTATACTCTTGTGTATCTTAATTGAAAGTACTTTTGAGTTGATTTTGGGCAGTGTTGGTTTTCTCAAAAATAGCTATCAAATATTTTTCCTACAGGACTATAGAAAATTTTAGATACAATGTAACTGAAAAAATGGAAAAGCTAAACATATGGATTTTTTTATGGAGTTTTCAACTTAACCGGGGAAAAACTTTCCTCTTTTCGAAGATTCTTTCTCCAAATTCTTTGTTATTACTCGAGAATGCCTTATTCGTTGAGCGTGAAATTGTATCTAGGGCAAGATTCACTGGAATATTCGCATGTTTGGGTGGCTATGAACAATGTTAAATAGGCCCATTTTCAAATTTCATATTCGTGTGATAACTGGAGAAAGCCTCCTCTGTTTGGCATAAAAAATTTCAAGACTCGTGTCTACTGCTCAGTAGTAGATTGATGTTATGAATGGAGTGTGTCCTATATTATAACTCTTAATCTCGGGAATACAGGAATATGTTACATTGCTGCACTATTTTGCTTTGATGTTAGTGAGGAACTGATTATCCAAGGAATTGAACGTATTCTCCTCTTCCTTTGATCGCGTCTAAAAGTCTCCCATTACACAGGCGTTATATAACCCCTGTTGGTTTTGCACTTTTTCGTGATTCAAAGCTTTATTAATCATATCGATTTTTTTTGTGAAGTGGAAAATATCACTTCTGATCACAAAAAACATATTGTTCCACTTCATTGGGTTAAATCGAAATAGATTAAATCTACATAATTTACATATATGTGAACTTAGTGTATCCTCAACACCATTGTAAAAAAAAGTACGTATGGGAAATTCATCTGTAAAAACTTGCATTTGTGGTCACAGTGGTGGCCCATGCTAACCTCCCTATATGTATAAATATACCTAGTTGGATGAATCTTATTGTAGCCAGCTGATCCAGAGGCTTACGCACTGGCCTGGAGTTTTACGACTCGCTTACCATGAGTTCGATCCCCATCGTGGTTTGTTTGCAATCGTGTTATTACGGTTTCGTAATAAGACGATTGCTGGCATGCTTATCTAAACCTCAAACGCTGGAAAATCTTAGAGAAAAGCTACACCATTTGGGCTTGCCTTTGGTTAAATCTACCTATTATAAGTTGGAAAATTGATATTCTGGGTTTTCTGCGCTAGTTTCTTTGAGCTTCATCCAACTAGGTTAGCACCCCAAAAGCTGATGTTTTGATAAAGCAAATTCAGTTTGGCGTCCAACTTAATGGGCTGGTGTATTGTAAGTATTTATCTCCCTGAGATAACGAGAGATCACACCACAACCGATATACATCAAAGACGACAAAGGTAATTCGGTGGTAGATCTTGATCTTGAAATATACCTAATTTATAGCCTGTCTTTCAATCTTTTGTTAGAGCAGAGTACCAGAAAGAACAAGAGCCTGAGTATAGGCACTGAGCTTGTCTATAGAGGAACTCTAACCTGGCATTTGCTTTTCTTTAATACATTGTTCACTATCACTTATCCTTACATGCGAAGATCAAAAAGCATTCCCTGATATTTCACTCATGGTACTGTTGCAGTGGGCCCCCCTTACAAAGTACATTAAAAGTATTTTGCCTTTTTGCCTTTTCATTTTACTTTGACGTGCCCTAGAGTATGGCTTTGTTCTTCCTAAATGTCACGATAGTTTGTTACCTACGAACCAATTGCTCTACGTCTCTAGTTTCTGTGACAATAATTTTAGCTATATTCAGTGGATCTTTACCCGGGAACAGGAAAGCAGTTATCTTCATACGAGTGTATTAGAAGTTTACACTTAACAATAATGAGCATATTATTCGCAACACAGAAACAGCAGGACATAAAATACTCCATTGTAGGACACTTCAATTGAAGTCTAGGGTCACCATGGTTATTAAATTATCTACTGACATTCGTTTTTTTTTTTTTTTTTTTTTTGGTAATCCAACAGTTTGATTAACGAGGAGTCGGTTGAGGGAAATTTCCTGAATTCTGACTGGTAACCATGCAAAATGTTATTGCCATTAAGGTACTTAAGTACTTGATAAGCTGATTTTTTTTTTTTTTTTTTTTTTTTATTCGCCGGTATTCTCCCGGCCCGGGTCTTTTCCAAGTAGTGGTGACCCGGCCTTGGCTCCCTATCTGGGGAGTGTCTCGAGACTTAAGTCTCCCATGGGAGGAGGTACAAGTACCCCCTCATCTTTGGGACCAACTGTCCCCAGGCCTAGCCACATTCCCCGCCCTCACGGGGCTCGTAGGGAGAAGCTAGGCCTCTGGTCTGCCATCTGCCCCGCCCCAAAGGGGCTCGTGGGGATGGCAGTCTTATGAGCTGCAGGTGGTAGCAAGCTCAGGCCTTCAATGATCAGTTTATTTTTTAATCGAGAGTAACTATTTAATCCTAGAATTTGCTTGTATCCGTCTGACAGACCCAGGGAGGTCTGCAGGGGTACCTAGACTTACTAACATGTTGGACGGCTCATTTTTGAGCCCCAGCTCTAATTAGAAGAGGTAGGCAGGGTGTTGAGAGCTCTAGTATTCCTTGGAGTGGGAAACTTAATTGGGTGTTGAATCTAGGAGAGTGAATAATAAAAAGCCCTGCGTGAAGAGTACGGGTTATGAAGATTACTATGGCACAGTTATGACAGGCGTCCACAGTATTGTACCAAGGGAGGGACTTGCACTTGTTAGAAGCTGGAAAATAACTCTGAAGTGGGAAAGAATTTTTGTGTAATTTTAAAGTATAAAGTACGACTATTAGTATGAATGTGAATGTTTAGGTATTCGAAGTCATCGGTTAAGCCTAAAAATAACATTGGAAAATCACTGATTTCCTTAACTTTTTTTTATTTTTTATTTTTTTTTTTTTTGAGAAATGATGTGCCGCCCTCTTCTGCTGTGGATGAAGAAGGATTACTTGGTGGAGAGCGACAGAGGGAGCTCAGCTCCCTCCCCCCCTGAGGAAGAGAGCTTGCTAGATAGGAACCACCAAGTTATGTGTGAGAGAGGACACAGAACCTGGGCCGCAGTTTGCCAATAGTTGAAGTAGAGTTTTATAAGTGGACTGTCGGGAACTAATTAACTGTAAGAGCAATTTCTGTTTGTGTAAATTCTGAATTCTTAATTTCTAATACGCAATAAATCACTGAAAAAATACACCTTCCTTATGTGTTATGTTATTCCCTCTCTATTGATCACTTTTAAGTGGATAATTGCCAGTACTTGTTTCTTCCCCAGATTTTTTATTATTAGTGTAATCAACAATTACACTCCCTCTTATTTATTTTTGTAATTTTTCCTCAGGATAATTTCCCTCAAATTATATATGTATTCTTAAGTGAAGACTAAATAGAGAAAATTGATATATTAGGTTAGGGTGCAGCACGCACCCGTTTTCTGTTGGCATGACACTGAAGGGCTCCACAAACACAATGAAGGGCTCCACAAGCACAATGAAGGGCTCCACAAGCACAATGAAGGGCTCCAAAAACTTACTGGAGGGCTCCACAAACTCATCGAAGGGCTCCACAAACTCGCCGTTGGGCTCCACAAACTTACTGAAGGGCTCTATAAACTCGCCCAAGGGGTCCACAAACTCACCGAAGGGCTCCATAAACTCAATGAAAGACTAAACTAACTCAGTGAAATACAGAATATAGTTGCTCCAGCACAAGAGCGAAGACGAGACAGGAATAATCTGGCGGTCCTGTGAAAGAATAACCAGACAAGAGCCCTAGGAGAGGATGCATCTCTTATGACAACGTAAATGCGATTAATCATGAAGTGGTGACTCGTTGCAGAGCAAGCTTTCACTGGGCTCACGTTTCGCTCCTTGTACAGTTTTATCAAGCCATGACTTGATAAAGCTCTACACAGAGCGAAACGTTGTACAAGTTAAAGCTAGGATGTGCAGAATGCCTTTTTTTTACACTATTTCATTTATTTATATATATTTTTCTTATTTTGCAGTGAGCCATTGGAATCAAATGGAACCGGTGATTTTGAGACAGCTTTTGGGTGTATACTCGAGAAATCCTAGAACTTAGAGAACTTTGTGGATGGTCTGCCATTGCCGTGTTTTATTGACAAGAACGTCAGGGGTCACACGGAATAATTCACGCGAGTGGTTCCTCGATCATTTTGCTCCAGCTGACGGAAACTTCCTGGAAAGGGCCATGAAAGAGGATCCCAGGAAAGTCAGGGTTGTGCCTAAACTTAGACAACACTTCAGCTCACCCGAGCTCCAATGTAGAGGAAGAATTTTCCCTTGCCACCCAGCACCAGCAACGTGATATAACCCCTGAATCTAGGAATCATTAGCCAGCTCATCAATTAGACAGTTGCTATATTCAGGAGCTGTTGATGTTATCAGGGAATAATGTTATCATTTTTGGTGTTATTAGTATACACTGCTCTTATTATATAGGTGATCTTATCACTGACTGGTGGTACCACAGACGGCCGTTGTCACAAACTGCTGTTACCACAGACTGTTACCACAGATTGCTGTTACCACAAA
>NW_027197965.1:42500-51745 GCF_038502225.1 Cherax quadricarinatus
AGGCTGTTATTGCTGGCCGCACCCAAACCGGTGTACGAACCACAGGCTGGCTGGTCAGGTACTGACTTCAGATGCCTTTCCAGCAGTTTAAAGAGATCACACTGAGTCTTTATAAGACCTCAAGAGGAATATTTATATCTTCAAAAATATTAAAACAATTTAATATATTTCAATTACTTCACATAGCTAATCTACGTAAAACAATATGTAGATATATTCTCAAGAAAATTCACGTTTCCTTCGGTCCCAGACCAGTCCTGGTTGCTGGCCTAATCAATCAGGCTGTCGGTGCCTACCGCACCAACAGTCATTCATCTAGCCGGTACAAAATGCAGATGCAATCTCAAGCTTTCATTGATCTTATCACTAATGAATTGCTCTGCCATTTCATGAAGGGTTTGTTTGGACGTGTCTCAAAATAGTTGGATATTTTGACTCTTCTGGATATTTTAACTATTTCAGTTAAAGACAAGGGGTGTGGAGGAGATGCGGAGAGCAGACCATGTACAACCTGTCCAAATAGACATGGCTGGCTGCACTATAGAGGAGTATGAAAGGAAACTTGAGAATGATGATCATCGTTACGCGCCACACAAGCACATTTATTGCAAGACTCATCCTCACCAAGGGTACAGAGCATCTCTGTAGAGAGATGTGGTATTTTTCCCTGTTGACACTGATGGGTTACGGTTTGACCATATGGCAAGCTATTTTCCTTCTAAACAATGAATTTCACATATACCTGTGATGTATCTCTCCGTACACTGGACGCCTTCCCTGTAATCTACAATATTTTGTCTTAATGGCGTACTGCCGATAGTAGATAAGAAAACACGTTTCAGAACATGGTCATATTTCGACATATTTAGTTCTAAGATTTTTAACAAATCTTGTGATATTAAGAGATCAGAGCGATGTCCCAGTAAAAGCTTACTCTGCAACGTGTCTTTTCTAACAGCACTTTTGCTGGGTTGAAGAAATAACAGTTGTGGCATTACTGAGGTGTAGCTTTGAGTTCCTATGTAACTAAGTTGTGATAAACTATGTAGGCTGATGAAAGCTTACGACAGTAAAGATTTTTGTGTGGGGCTCCGACCAAATGGATAATCACTTGACTCACAGCTTCCAACACAACTGCAAGTAAGAGCCTCTGCTCCTGTTTTTAATGGATATGTTGGTTAAAAGCTTCACTTTTAACTATTTGTGAAAACTTAGTTCATAATGCCTTGACTTGACTTTCATGTGTAACATCTTGCTTTTAAATCCTCACCAGTCTTTTAAATGCTTTACTTATCATGGAGAGTGATTTCTCAAGCAGTGGTTAACTTTTGTCAGCTTGGGTCATCTGGCAACCACAGAGACAGTGCTGAAGGAGATGAACTTCACATGAGTTCTTGGACGTCACCTTTTTATCTACATACCTGAATGTAGCCAACCCCAGGCAACTACCCCTGAAGTGAAGGAGTATTCAAGGCTAGAGATGCTGTGACAAAATAGTCGTTGGGTTGTCACTCAACAGCTGTGACCCCCCCCACATCATCAGCAACGGCTACAATTTATACAAGGCGCGGTGTCAACAACATCAACCACATACCCCAGTCTAACTGTACATATTAATGCGTTGAAGAAAAAAAACATCATTTTTATATTTCATTTTTCATTTCTCTTTCACATAGGATAAAAGTTCATATTTAAATGTTTTATATTTTCAATTGTAACAATGAAGAGTTTATATTTGTATGTTATAATTCTTTTTCTATTCATTAATTTTCCTAAGGAGGAGCTAGCCTTGGTAATACCTATTTAAGATCTTACATGGCTGAGTAAGCCTTCACAAGTGGCGACCTTGCCAGGATCACTCGACTGAATCAAGATTCGACTCAATCTCGAATCTACCATCGGAACTTCAACGTCGCATACCACAGACGGTTATCACCAGCCATGAGTAATCATTCTCTATGGTAGGACTACAGTACAGGTATTTAAAAGATTTGGTGATTGTTGAAGTCTCAATTTATTGTAGGTCAAGTCAAGGCAGGAGATACTAGTTAATTCTGTCACCTTTTGTTTTGTAGCTTGGAGCGATTTGGAAGAATAAACTCTAGGGACCCAAGATTTTCCAGTGACAAGTTGTTTCATTGCGCTCTATTTATTATATCAAGGGAACTGTTGCAGGACACTCTTGATTTGTTGGTGAGGAGATTGGATGGTCAAGTGGCCCCATTCAACTTACTGTTTGGTCGGAGCTGGCATAGAACCCTCCGTTTTCATTCATACATACTGTTTAATCGAAGCAGGGATCGACCCTCCGATTTATTTACAGTTTGAGCGGAGCAGGAATTGAACCCTCCATTTTCTTTCATACCCGTTTCATTTTCCCCTGGTAGTTTAAGGTATTCTTGCAAGTATGGAGGAATACCAGTTTTGGATGAACATTGGGAGTAAGTCAGCAATAACGGGGAAATATTTAGAAGCTTTCATTAGCGCTAAGATCCAGGAAAGAATTGAAAAAGAGATTGAGAGAGAAGAGAGAGTAGAAAGAGAAAGAAGAGAAAAAAGAGAAAGAGAAAAAAGAGAAAGAAGAGAAAAAAAGAGAAAGATACAATAGAGAGGAAGCCAAGAAAGACAGAAAGAGAGAGAGGAGAAAAAAGAGAGAGAGATAATTGAGAGAGAGGAGAAAAAGGAGAGAGAATCGAGAGAAGACAAAAAGGAGCGTGATGGACTTGATCGTGAGGAGAGAGCTAAAGTCCGCGAGGAACAAGCTAAATTAAGAGAACTTGAGAAAAGAGCAAAAGATAGAGAACTTGAGGAAAGAGCTAGAGAAAATGAGTTAAGAGAGAGTGAAAAAGATCGTGAGATAGAGAAAGCACGCATTGAATTAGAAAATAAAAAGTTAACTTTTACACAACAGCAAATAGAGGAAGGAGTAACTGAACATCATACAGCTAGTGCACATAGTGCAACACCTAATTTACCTCCCTTCACAAAGGGTGACGACATAACTTCATACATTATTAGGTTTGAAAATACCTCTACCCTCTGTGAATGGCCATCTGACACCTGGGCTACCAGGTTAGGTAGGTTATTTTCCGGTCCCCCACAACTCTGTACAATTAGACCCCTTGCACAAAGTGCACAATAAATATTATTTAACATACAAAAATTAAAATTATACAGAACATTAATTTAAACATTATACAAACCTAATCCTACAATAAACATTACATTGATACATCTCACAATGAAACTCCCCACATAAACACTGGGCAGGAAACACCCTCAAGTAAAAGACATAACATTATATACGCAAGTACAACCCATACAACTAACAAAATCCTAACATAAGGTATCATAATTATAATTCTCATTGCCTAAAGACTCGCCGCACTTACTTCGTGCCGGCACATACTACCCCCCCCCCCCCCACCTTTTCCCTATTATCAATGTTATTATACTGGGCGTTATCATGGGAATAAAAATTCCTCATGCACATACAGTAGTCATAATTAAAAATATTGACATACAAGTTCGTACATGTTCCATCCTTGTTTTTTCCCCAATAACACCATTGAACAAAACCAGTTAACAATCTCACAGAAACCCCATTAAGGGCATCGCACAATAAAATTGTCCACTCCTAACCTAATACCTCACTATTCATTATAATTCATATATCATTACATAACATGATTAGGTACATAGAAAAAGGTGTCATTATATGTGATTATAAAATTGACTAAGCCAAAGATCATGATTTCATATATAAACATAGCAGAAAATTTTTCCCACAAAGCAACTGTGCAGGGTCACAGCACTTCACAAACATAAGTTATACAACGATCAAGTTAACTTGTGTGCTTATCTTAACATCATTCTGCTCTAAACCCGAGATCCCAAGGTTTAGTCATCATGGTTTTTAAGGTTATCCTGTATGCAGTGAACATAACCATAGATTCCAAATCCTCATTCATCTCCCTTCCACTCTATTCATAACCCTCCCACCATCCACACTACAAAGAAGCCTAAACCAACCCACCCTCATGTATCCCCCGGTAGGAGACCAACCCTTTGCCCGCCCCCTGGGTTCATGAGGAGAAGGCCCCCCACAGTGAGATTCCGGTAACCCTCCGAAAAGCTAACTACCCACCTCCCACCATAGACTTGCCTATTCCTACACATAGTTCTATAAAATCTCGCTGCTAACGCTTTTATCCTCAACTCTCCCCTAACCTCCCTCATCCCCCAAGATACATGTAAATAATCCGTCATAACATACATTAAGGCTCTACCCACATCACCCGGCACCCCAGTTACATCCAACATTAAGGCCCGTAGGAATGGCCATTGCCCCCCCCCCCCCAAAAGTCTGATAACTCTCACCATCCATAACCTCACCCCCTCCAAAGAGGGACAAAAATATACCGCATGAAAAGCCGTTTCGATGTCCCCACAATGCAAGCATGAGTCCTCTCTCACAAGACCCATTTTATATAACACATCCCTAGAGGCCAATATTCCCATCAGAAAACGATATACTAACTCTCGTACCCTCGCTGGTATTCTAAGCAAGCCAAACTTCCTCCATATGCTTATCCAGTCATATGTTGGATATACAGCAAGTCCCTGTAAGACACCCTTGCCTACCACAGCACCCACCATTCGTTTGACCTTTAACGTGGACACCTGTTTAACATGTAATAAAACCCTCAACATATCCTCACAATACCTCAAATCCCTTCCACACCACCATCTTCGTGCATCCTCCATTACCCTACCTACCCTGACTCCTCTGTTCCCCCCAGTCCGGATATATCTTTGTTTAATATATAAAGCCATTACTCTATGACCCAATGACATCAGGCCAAGACCCCCACGTCTCCCCTCCGTCATCACCACGTCCTTGCTCAACCATGCCCTCCCAAACCCCCACACATACCTTAGAACCTTCCTCTGGATTTCTGCAATATCCTCTGCTCTTAAAGGGAACACCTCAGCCACTCCCCACACCTTACTGTAAACCAGAGAGTTGACCACTAAAACTCTCTGCTGTAATGTTACGTCCCTAGCCCTTAAGCCTCCTAGCCTACCCAAAACCCTGCTCGTAACTAATTCCGAATTTATCTTCCTACTCTCCTGCACTTCCGCCATGTACCATATTCCACAAACCTTAATTCTGTCCACTACTGACCATCCCAACCCCTCCCCCAAGCCCCCTCCCACCCAATCCCCCACCTCTAATAGTCTCGACTTCATTAAATTAACTCTCATACCCGTGGCGTCCCCAAAAATCTGAATGATTCCACCAACTTTCCTTAGATCTTCCTCATGCCTTACCAGCACAGTAGTATCATCTACGTACCCCACAATCCCCCCCCGCCCACCCCCCCTAATCCCATGTTCATTCATCACCTCATCCACCAGCCCATAAAATGGATTCTGTACGCAGGCAAACAATAACTGAGAGAGTGGACAGCCCTGCCTCAAACCTCTCTCCATCAGTACTGGGTCCCCCAACTTACCATTAACCTGTACCCTAATAACTGCTCCCTCATACAAGGTTTGCACCCATCTCACCACCTTCTCCCCCAAACCCAACTGTTCCAAACAAACTTTTAAGAAATCCCTATTCACACAATCATACGCATTAGCCCAATCTAATCCAAGTATTCCCCCTCCGGTGCAGTCCTCAATAAAATCCCTTATGTGACTATGCCCGTCCCTCATACTTCTTCCCGGAATGCCAAACTGTCCCCCATGTACCACTGATCCTAGAACCTTCTTCAGTCTATTGCCCAGAATTTTAGCATAAATTTTATAATCTGCACACATTAAGGATATTGCTCTATAATCATTCAATACTTTCCCATCCTTCTTCTTCGGCACCAACACAACGATCCCTGTTTTCTGGGTCTTCCCCATCCTCCCACTGCTCCACATATGATTCAAGACTTCCACTAACCCATACCTAATGCATTCCCAATAAACTCTATAAAAATCATTCGGTATTCCATCAATGCCCGGCGTCTTACCCTGACTCATCCCGTAAACCGCCTCCCCCACCTCCTCCTCACTAATACTACCCTCCAGCATTTCCCGTTCCTCTTGTCCCAATACAATAGTATTCTGCATAACCCCAAATACCTCCTCACTGACAACTTCCTTGTTCCTCCTCCATTTCTCCCTAAACCAATAATCAGCATAACCACTAATATCATCTGTATCAGTAAGACCTTGACCCACCACATAACCCCCCCCCCATCAGCGACCACTAGATGCGCTATGGTAGTCACCATCTGCCTTTCCCTAAATTTTCTCAGGACATAACCTGATGGTCGATCACCCTTTAACACCTCCTCTAATCCTGCCCTAACTCTAATCGCGTTAAACCTTTCATTATGTAATCCTTCAATCCTACTCCTTAAGCCATCCACCTCACCTCGCACATCTTCCCTTCCCCCCCCGTCGTAAACAGCATTCAGCTGTCCCTCCAGGTAGTTTTGCAAACCATATCTCCACCTTGCCTGTTCCTTTCCACGTATCCTAAAAAACTCTGCTATTGCTGTCTTTGCCCGCATCTCCCACCAGTCAAGCAAATCCATCCCACCATCCCTACCCTCCCAGCAATGTCTCCACCATTCCTCAAAGGATGAGCCTTCATCCCCCTCCTGCAGAAGCCTCACATTCAATTTCCAATACCCAGCATATATGCGTACTATACCATCCACCCGCAGATCAGCTATCACCGCCCTGTGATCCGAAAAACCGACATCAAAAGCCCTCACTCTCTCCACACCAATCCCCTGCATCACATATATCCTATCTAACCTCGCCCCATAATTCCCACGAATGAACGTGTGCTCCACCCCATACTCCCCCCTACCCACCACATCTACAACTCCTACATCCCTTAACACATCCCTTAGCGCACCCAAAACACATCCTGCCCCCCTCGGCGTCACATCACCATACCTAATCACACAGTTCCAATCACCTCCAAGTACAGTTATGGAAGGTAAACCCCGCAAATAATACATCAAAACATCACGTACAAAATCAACTTTGACTCTAACATTGTTACATGCCGGCATATATACACCAATGAAACATACTCTCCTCACCCCCCAGTGCCCATCTACCCTTACAACCCTCCCCCCTCCCCCCTCCTCCCAACCCATGACACGCAATGGGCTGGTCTCCTTTACAGCTACTGCTACCCCTCCTTTTAATTGCAAAGCATTACTGACAAACATTTTATAACCCCTCAAACTCAATTCACTCCCTAACCTATGGTTATGCTCCTGCAAAAAACATACATCCACATCAAACCTTCGTAAAAACCACTCTAACCAAACCCTTTTTACCTCAGATTTAAGCCCATTGACATTTATTGTGACACACTTGAATTTGCCAGAAGAGGGGGCTTACCCCTATGCCGCTGTATCTTACTCACTTCACCTTTCTCAGTACCTGTACCATTTTTATCCTTTTTTCTAACCTGTCCTCCAGCCCCTCCTTGCCCCCCCCCACTGATCTTCCCCGGTACACCCCCTCCCCTGCTTGCCTTTTCCCCTACAACTACCCATGACTTCTTCCCGGGTCTCTGCCCAGGTGTTAAAACCTCATCGAGGTCAAAAGCACCCGCAGTCCTTTTTCGTGAGCTCTCACTCACACACAAATCTACCTCCTGCACGTCCTCCTGATGGACTTCCACCACCACTTCCATGTCCTCTCTGTCATTCCTCGAACCCTTCACCTGTCCCTGCTGCTCAACCATCAGCTGTATCTCACTTGACTTCTCAGGACCATCCTCCCCGGCCACCGTCTCGTCGAAGAACTCCTGCAGCACCGCTTCCAGCAACTTCTCCTGGGTAGACTCTTCCACGTCCACCCGTCCCTCAGGCGATGGGGGCCCCTCCCCTGTCACCTCCGGGAGGGTAACACAGGTACCGACCGTCGATACTTCCCGTTCTACCTCTTCACTCCATCTACCACTCGTCACTGCTTCCTCCTCTCCCAACTCAGGCATCAACTCACATGGTCTCTGCTCCACTGCCAACGTACCAGGAGCCCTGGTAGGCTGCCTTCTAGGACACTGTGCTGCCATATGTTCATATGAGCTACATAGTCGACAGGTCTTTCTCTGGCCGGCATAGTGTACAAAGACCTGCGTCCTGGACTCCACCAGCATGACGTAGGACGGTATAGGCCTAGCCAACGTCATTTTGAGGGTATAAGAGCCCTCAGGTCGTCCCTTATATGGCCCTTCTGTCCATACTCCCATCGTTGCCGAATGGACTTTACCGTAGTTATTGAATACCTCCTGTATACTATACGCCGTCGCCTCGAAAGGGACATTCCTCACCTTCACCCACGTATAGTACCTGGATACGTCATGCATAACAACGTCCACTGCCGAGTTCACTGTCACCTTCCTCTCCTGGTACTCTTCAACAAGTCTGTCGTAGACGCCGGTACGATTCAGTTTCAGGAATACTCTGGTCATCCCATTTAAGGCAACACCATATACTTCCTCGTTGGGGACACCATAGGCGTCCCTGATGATAGCAGGTAGCAATGTATGCATCGTTGCTCCAGTAAGCGTGCCACGTACCAGCTGTATACAAACAGTGTTAATCCGCTGTCCCACTCGGTACGCCATTTTGTCTTCTAGTTGCTAAAGGTCACCACCAGAGGGCAGGTGTAGCTACTAGGCGTGCGTCCTCTCTCCCCGGAGGTCGAGAGACGAATGTGGCAACCACAGAAACAGTGTTGAAGAAGACGAACTTCACATGAGTTCTGGGACGTCACTTTTTATCTACATACCTGAGTGTAGTCAACCCCAGGCAACTTCCCCTCATCTTTGCAGTGGTGAAAGACCTGCGTTCCTATCATCTTGACGGATTATTTTAGGCTCGAGACTTTGTGACGAACTAGTCGTTGGGTTGTCACTCAACAGCTGTGATCCCCCCCCCCCCACATAATCAGCAAAAGCTAAAATTTCAACATCAACCAGACACCCCAGTCTAACTGTACATATAAGCGTTGAATTCAAATATAATTTTTTTATTTAATTTTTCATTTTTCTTTCAAGTAGGATAAAAGTTCATATTTAAATGTTTTATATTTTCAATTCTAACAATAAAGTGTTTATATTTGTAGGTTATTGTTCTTTTTTCTATTCATTAATTTTCCTAAGGAGGATCTTACAGGGCTGAGTAAGCCTTCACATATATATATATATATAT
>NW_027197966.1:0-22500 GCF_038502225.1 Cherax quadricarinatus
ACGAGGGAATGTGTTACGAGGGACTGTGTTACGATGGACTGTGTTACGGGGGAATGTGTTACGAGGGACTGAGTTACGAGGGACTGCGTTACGAGGGACTGTGTTACGAGGGACTATGTTACGACTGTGGATGGACAGTGTTACGAGGGGCTGTGTTACGAGGGACTGTGTTACGAGGGACTGTGTTACGAGGGACTGTGTTACGAGGGACTGTGTTACGAGGGACTGTGTTACGAGGGACTGTGTTACGAGGGACTGTGTTACGAGGGACTGTGTTACGAGGGAATGTGTTACGAGGGACTGTGTTACGAGGGACTGTGTTACGAGGGACTGTGTTACGAGGGACTGTGTTACGAGGGACTGTGTTACGAGGGAATGTGTTACGAGGGACTGTGTTACGAGGGACTGTGTTACGAGGGACTGTGTTACGAGGGAATGTGTTACGAGGGACTGTGTTACGAGGGACTGTGTTACGAGGGACTGTGTTACGAGGGAATGTGTTACGAGGGACTGTGTTACGAGGGACTGTGTTACGAGGGAATGTGCTACGAACAACTGTGTTACGAGGGACTGTGTTACGAGGGACTGTGTTACGAGGAAATGTGTTAAGAGGGACTGTGTTACGAGGGAATGTGTTACGAGGGTCTGTGTTACGAGGGACAGTGTCTTCCTAGGGAATGTGTTACGAGGGAATGTGTTACGATGGACTGTGTTACGAGGGAATGTGTTACGAGGGACTGCGTTACGAGAGACTGTGTTACGAGAGAATGTGTTACGAGGGACTGTGTTACGAGGGACTGTGTTACGTGAGACTGTGGTACGAGGGACTGTGTTACGAGAGACTGTGTTACGAGGGACTGTGTTACGAGGGACTGTGTTACGAGGGAATGTGTTACGAGGGACTGTGTTACGAGGGACTGTGTTACGAGAGACTGTGTTACGAGGGACTGTGTTTCGAGGGAATGTGAGGGACTGTGTTACGAGGGACTGTGTTACGAGGGACTGTGTTACGAGGGAATGTGTTACGAGGGACTGTGTTACGAGGGAATGTGTTACGAGGGACTGTGTTACGAGGGACTGTGTTACGAGGGACTGTGTTACGAGGGACTGTGTTACGAGGGAATGTGTTACGAGGGACTGTGTTACGAGGGAATGTGTTACGAGGGACTGTGTTACGAGGGACTGTGTTACGAGGGACTGTGTTACGAGGGACTGTGTTACGAGGGACTGTGTTACGAGGGACTGTGTTAAGAGGAAATGTGTTACGAGGGACTGTGCTACGAAGGACTGTTTTACGAGGGAATGTGTTACGAGTGACAGTGTTACGAGGGACAGTGTTACGAGGGACTGTGTTACGTGGGAAAGTGTTACGAGGGACTGTGTTACGAGGGACTGTGTTACGAGGGACTGTGTTTCGTGAGACTGTGTTACTAGGGAATGTGTTACGAGGGACTGTGTTACGAGGGAATGTGTTACGAGGGACTGTGTTACGAGGGAATGTGTTACGAGGGACTGTGTTACCAGGGAATGTGTTAAGAGGGACTGTGTTAAGAGGGAATGTGTTATGAGGGACTGTGTTACGAGGGTCTGTGTTACGAGGGAATGTGCTACGAAAGAGTGTTACGAGGGAATGTGTTAGGAGAGACTGTTTTACAAGGGACTGTGTTACGAGGGACTGTTTTACGAGGGAATGTGTTACGAGGGACTGTGTTACGAGGGACTGTGTTACGAGGGACTGTGTTACGAGGGACTGTGTTACGAGGGACTGTGTTACGAGGGACTGTGTTACGAGGGACTGTGTTACGAGGGACTGTGTTACGAGGGATTGTGTTACGAGGGACTGTGTTACGAGGGACTGTGTTACGAGGGAATGTGTTACGAGGGACTGTGTTACGAGGGAATGTGTTATGAGGGACTGTGTTACGAGGGACTGTGTTACGAGGGAATGTGTTATGAGGGACTGTGTTACGAGGGATTGTGTTAAGAAGGACTGTGTTACGAGGGACTGTGTTACGAGGGACTGTTGCTCGGGACTGTGTTACGAGGGACTGTGTTACGACTGTGTTACGAGGGACTGTGTTACGAGGGATTGTGTTATGAGGGAATGTGTTAAGAGGGACTGTGTTACGAGGGACTGTGTTACGTGGGACTGGGAATGTGTTACGAGGGACTGTGTTACGAGGGACTGTGTTACGATGTGTTACGAGGGACTGTGTTACGAGGGGCTGTGTTACGAGGGACTGTGTTACGAGGGACTGTGTTACGAGGGACTGTGTTACGAGTTAATGTGTTATCAGGGACTGTGTCACGTGGGACTGTGTTACGAGGGACTGTGTTACGAGGGACTGTGTTACGAGGGACTGTGTTACGAGGGAATGTGTTACGAGGGACAGTGTTACGAGGGACTGTGTTACGAGGGACTGTGTTACGAGGGACTGTGTTACGAGGGACTGTGTTACGAGGGACTGTGTTACGAGGGACTGTGTTACGAGGGACTGTGTTACGAGGGACTGTGTTACGAGGTACTGTGTTACGAGTGACTGTGTTACGAGGGAATGTGTTACGAGGGACAGTGTTACGAGGGACTGTTTTACGAGGGACTGTGTTACGAGGGACTGTGTTACGAGGAAATGTGTTACGAGGGAATAAGTTACGAGGGACTGTGCTACGAGGGACTGTGTTACGAGGGACTGCGTCACGAGGGAATGTGTTTCGAGGGAATGTGTTACGAGGGACTGTGTTACGAGGTGCTGTGTTACGAGGGAATGTGTTACGAGGGACTGTGTTACGATGGACTGTGTTACGAGGGACTGTGTTACGTGACACTGTTGTACGAGGGACTGTGTTACGAGGGACTGTGTTACGAGGGACTGTGTTACGAGAGGCAGTGTTACGAGGGACTGTTTTACGAGGGACTGTGTTACGAGGGACTGTGTTAAGAGGGACTGTGTTACGAGGGACTGTGTTAAGAGGGAATGTGTTACGAGGGACAGTGTTACGAGGGACTGTGTTACGAGGGACTGTGTTACGAGGGAATGTGTTACGAGGGACTGTGTTACGAGGGAATGTGTTACGAGGGACTGTGTTACGAGGGACTGTGTTACGAGAGACTGTGTTACGAGGGACTGTGTTACGAGGGAATGTGTTACGAGGGAATGTGTTACGAGGGACTGTGTTACGAGGGACTGTTGCTAGGGAATGTGTTACGAGGGACTGTGTTACGAGGGACTGGGTTACGAGGGACGGTGTTACGAGGGACTGTGTTACGAGGGACTTGTTACGAGGGACTGTGTTACGAGGGACTGTGTTGTGTTACGAGGGACTGTGCTACGAGGGAATGTGTTACGAGCGACTGTGTTACGAGGGACTGTGTTACTGTGTTACGAGGGACTGTTTTACGAGGGACTGTGTTACGAGGGACTGTGTTACGTGGGAATGTGTTACGAGGGTCTAAGTTACGAGTGACTGTGTTACGAGTGACAGTGTTACGAGGGACTGTGTTACGATCTAATGTGTTACGAGGGACTGTGTTACGAGGGACTGTGTTACGAGGGAATGTGTTACGAGGGACTGTGTTGTGTTACGAGGGACTGTGTTACGAGGGACTGTGTTACTGACTGTGTTACGAGGGACTGTGTTACGAGGGAATGTATTATGAGGGACTGTGTTACGAGGGATTGTGTTACGAGGGAATGTGCTATGAACAACTGTATTACGAGGGACTGTGTTAGGAGTGACTGTGTTAAGAAGGACTGTGTTACGAGGGACTGTGTTACGAGGGAATAAGTTACGAGGGACTGTGTTACCAGGGACTGTGTTACTAGGGAATGTGTTACGAGGGACAGTGTTAAAAGGGACTGTTTTACGAGGGACTGTTACGAGGGACTGTGTTACGAGTGACTGTGTTACGAGGAAATGTGTTACGAGGGACTGTTAAGAGGGGCTGTGTTACGAGGGATTGTGTTACGAGGGAATGTGTTACGAGGGACTGTGTTACGAGGAAATGTGTTACGAGGGACTGTGTTACGAGGGAATGTGTTACGAGGGACAGTGTTACGAGGGAATGTGTTAAGCGGGACTGTGTTACGAGGGAATGTGTTACAAGGGACTGTGTTACGAGGGAATGTGTTACGAAGGACTGTGTTACGAGGGACTGTGTTACCAGGGAAAGTGTTACGGGGGACTGTGTTACGAGGGAATGTGTTATGAGGGACTGTGTTACAAGGGATTGTGTTACGAGGGAATGTACTACTAACATCTGTGTTACGAGGGACTGTGTTACGAGGGACTGTGTTACGAGGGACTGTGTTACGAGGGACTGTGTTACGAGGGACTGTGTTACGAGGGACTGTGTTACGAGGGACTGTGTTACGAGAGACTGTGTTACGAGTGACTGTGTTGCGAGGGACTGTTTTACGAGGGACTGTGTTACGAGTGACTCTGTTTCCAGGGAATGTGTTATGAGGGACTGAGTTACGAGGGACTGTGTTATGATGGACTGTGTTACGAGAGACTGTGTTACAAGAGACTGTGTTACGAGGGGCTGTGTTACGAGGGACTGTGTTACGAGGGACTGTGTTACGAGGGACTGTGTTACGAGGGACTGTGTTACGAGAGACTGTGTTACGAGAGACTGTGTTACGTGAGACTGTGTTACGAGGGACTGTGTTACGAGGGAATGTGTTGTGTTACGATGGAATGTGTTACGAGGGACTGTGTTACGAGGGACTGTGTTACGAGAGACTGTGTTACGAGGGACTGTGTTACGAGGGAATGTGTTACGAGGGACTGTGTTACGAGGGACTGTGTTACGAGGGACTGTGTTACGAGGGACTGTGTTACGAGGGACTGTTTTACGAGGGACTGTGTTACGAGGGACTGTGTTACGAGGGAATGTGTTACGAGGGACTGTGTTACGAGGGACTGTGTTACGATGGACTGTGTTACGAGAGACTGTGTTACGAGAGACTGTGTTACGAGGGGCTGTGTTACGAGGGACTGTGTTACGAGGGAGTGTGTTACGAGGGACTGTGTTACGATGAATGTGTTATAAGGGACTGTGTTACGATGGACTGTGTTACGAGGGGCTGTGTTACGATGGACAGTGTTACGAGGGGCTGTGTTACGAGGGACTGTGTTACGAGGGAATGTGTTACGAGGGACTGTGTTACGAGGAAATGTGTTACGAGGGACTGTGTTACGAGGGAATGTGTTACGAGGGACTGTGTTACGAGGGACTGTGTTACGAGGGAATGTGTTACGAGGGACTGTGTTACGAGGGACTGTGTTACGAGGGACTGTGTTACGAGGGACTGTGTTACGAGGGATTGTGTTAAGAGGGAATGTGTTATGAGGGACTGTGTTACGAGGGATTGTGTTACGAGGGAATGTGCTACGAACAACTGTGTTACGAGGGACTTTGTTACGAGGGAATGTGTTAAGAGGGGCTGTGTTACGAGGGACAGTGTCTTCCTAGGGAATGTGTTACGAGGGACTGTGTTACGAGAGAATGTTTTACGAGGGACTGTGTTACGAGGGAATGTGTTACGAGGGATTGTGTTACGAGGGAATGTGTTACGAGGGACTGTGTTACGAGGGAATGTGTTACGAGGGACTGTGTTACGAGGGAATGTGTTACGAGGGAATATGTTACGAGAGGCTGTGTTACGAGGGACTGTGTTACGAGGGAATGTGTTACGAGGGACTGTGTTACGAGGGACTGTGTTACGAGGGACTGTGTTACGAGGGACTGTGTTTCGTGGGACTGTGTACCGAGGGACTGTGTTACGAGGGACTGTGTTACGATGGAATGTGTTACGAGGGACTGTGTTACGAGGGACTGTGTTACGATGGACTGTGTTACGAGGGGCTGTGTTACGATGGACAGTGTTACGAGGGGCTGTGTTACGAGGGACTGTGTTACGAGGGAATGTGTTACGAGGGACTGTGTTACGATGGACAGTGTTACGAGGGGCTGTGT
Source organism: Cherax quadricarinatus (assembly GCF_038502225.1). Taxonomy (NCBI): domain Eukaryota; kingdom Metazoa; phylum Arthropoda; class Malacostraca; order Decapoda; family Parastacidae; genus Cherax; species Cherax quadricarinatus. Next base: position 5,981 of record NW_027197966.1, read on the forward strand.
TACGAGGGACTGTGTTACGAGGGAATGCGTTACGAGGGACTGTGTTACGATGGACAGTGTTACGAGGGGCTGTGTTACTAGGGAATGTGTTACGAGGGACAGTGTTACGATGGACAGTGTTACGAGGGGCTGTGTTACGATGGACAGTGTTACGAGGGGCTGTGTTAAGAGGGACTGTGTTACGAGGGAATGCGTTACGAGGGACAGTGTTACGAGGGACTGTGTTACGAGGGATTGTGTTACTAGCGTATGTGTTACGAGAGACTGTGTTACGAGGTAATGTGTTACGAGGAACAGTGTTAGGAGGGAATGTGTTAAGCGGGACTGTGTTACGAGGGAATGTGTTACGAGGGACTGTGTTACGAGGGACTGTGTTACGAGGAAATGTGTTAAGAGGGACTGTGTTACGAGGGAATGTGTTACGAGGGGCTGTGTTACGAGGGACAGTGTCTTCCTAGGGAATGTGTTGCGAGGGACTGTGTTACGAGGGAATGTGTTACGAGGGACAGTGTTACGAGGGACTGTTTTACGAGGGACTGTGTTACGAGGGACTGTGTTACGAATCACTGTGTTACGAGGGACTGTGTTACGAGGGACTTGTTACGAGGGACTGTGTTACGAGAGACTGTGTTACGAGGGACTGTGTTACGAGGGACTGTGTTACGAGAGAATGTGTAACGAGGGACTGTGTTACGAGGGACTGTGTTACGAGGGACTGTGTTACGAGGGACTGTGTTACGAGGGACTGTGTTACGAGGGACTGTGTTACGAGGGAATGTGTTACGAGGGACTGTGTTACGAGGGACTGTGTTACGAGGGACTGTGTTACGAGGGAATGTGTTACGAGGGACTGTGTTACGAGGGACTGTGTTACGAGGGACTGTGTTACGAGGGACTGTGTTACGAGGGAATAAGTTACGAAGGACTGTGTTACGAGGGACAGTGTTACGAGGGGCTGTGTAACGAGGGATTGTGTTACGAGGGACTGTGTTACGAGGGACTGTGTTACGAGGGACTGTGTTACGTGAGACTGTGATACGAGGGAATGTGTAACGATGGACTGTGTTACGAGAGACTGTGTTACGAGGGACTGTGTTACGAGGGACTGTGTTACGAGGGACTGTGTTACGAGGGACTGTGTTACGAGGGACTGTGTTACGAGGGACTGTGTTACGAGGGACTAAGTTACGAGGGACTGTGTTACGAGGGACAGTGTTACGAGGGACTGTGTTACGATGGAATGTGTTACGAGGGACTGTGTTACGAGGGACTGTGTTACGAGAGACTGTGTTACGAGGGACTGTGTTACGAGGGAATGTGTTACGAGGGACTGTGTTACGAGGGACTAAGTTACGAGTGACTCATTTACGAGGGACTGTGTTTCGATGGACTGTGTTACGAGGGACTGTGTTACGAGGGACTGTGTTACGAGGGACTGTGTTACGAGGGACTGTGTTACGAGGGACTGTGTTACGAGGGACTGTGTTACGAGGGAATGTGTTACGAGGGACTGTGTTACGAGGGAATGTGTTACGAGGGACAGTGTTACGAGGGACTGTTTTACGAGGGACTGTGTTACGAGGGACAGTGTTACGAGGGACTGTTTTACGAGGGACTGTGTTACGAGGGACTAAGTTACGAGGGACTGTTTTACGAGGGACTGTGTTACGAGGGACTGTGTTACGAGGGAATGTGTTACAGTGGACTGTGTCAACAGGGAATGTGTTACTAGGGACAGTGTTACGAGGGACTGTTTTACGAGGGACTGTGTTACGAGGGACTGTGTTACGTGGGAATGTGTTACGAGGGACTGTGTTACGAGGGAATGTGTTACGAGGGACTGTGTTACGAGGGAATGTGTTACGAGGGACTGTGTTACGAGGGAATGTGTTACGAGGGACTGTGTAACGAGGAACTCTGTTACGAGGAAATGTGTTACGAGGGACTGTGTTACGAGGGAATGTGTTACGAGGGACTGTGTTACGAGGGACTGTGTTACGAGGGAATGTGTTACGAGGGACTGTGTTACGAGGGAATGTGTTACGAGGGACTGTGTTACGAGGGACTGTGTTACGAGGGACTGTGTTACGAGGGACTGTGTTACGAGGGAATGTGTTACGAGGGACTGTGTTACGAGGGAATGTGTTACGTGGGAATGTGTTACGAGGGACTAAGTTACGAGTGACTGTGTTACGAGGGAATGTGTTACGAGGGACTGTGTTACGAGGGACTGTGTTACGAGGGACTGTGTTACGTGAGACTGTGGTACGAGGGACTGTGTTACGATGGACTGTGTTACGAGAGACTGTGTTACGAGGGACTGTGTTACGAGGGAATGTGTTACGAGTGACTGTGTTACGAGGGACAGTGTTACGAGGGACTGTGTTACGAGGGATTCTGTTACGAGGAAATGTGTTACGAGGGACTGTGCTACGAGGGACTGTGTTACGTGGGAAAGTGTTACGAGGGACTGTGTTACGATGGACTGTGTTACGAGGGACTGTGTTACGAGAGACTGTGTTACGAGGGACTGTGTTACGAGGGACTGTGTTACGAGGGAGTGTGTTACGAGGGACTGTGTTACTATGATTGTGTTATAAGGGACTGTGTTACGATGGACTGTGTTACGAGGGAATGTGCTACGAAGGACTGTGTTACGAGGTACTGTGTTACGTGGGACTGTGTTACGAGGAAATGTGTTACGAGGGACTGTGTTACGAGGGACTGTGTTACGAGGGAATGTGTTACGAGGGACTGTGTTACGAGGGACTGTGTTACGAGGGACTGTGTTACGAGGGAATGTGTTACGAGGGACTGTGTTACGAGGGACTGTGTTACGAGGGAATGTGTTACGAGAGACTGTGTTACGAGGACTATGTTAAGAGGGACTGTGTTACGAGGGAATGTGTTACGAGAGACTGTGTTACGAGGAAATGTGTTACTAGGGACTGTGTTACGAGGGACTGTGATACAAGGGATTGTGTTACTAGGGAATGTGTTACGAGGGACTGTGTAACGAGGGAATGTGTTACGAGGGAATGTGTTACTAGGGACTGTGTTACGAGAGAATGTGTTACAAGGGACTGTGTTTCGAGGGAATGTGTTACGAGGGACTGTGTTACGAGGGACTGTGTTACGAGGGACTGTTGCTAGGGAATGTGTTACGAGGGACTGTGTTACGAGGGAATGTGTTACGATGGACTGTGTTACGGGGGAATGTGTTACGAGGGACTGCGTTACGAGGGACTGCGTTACGAGGGACTGTGTTACGATGGAATATGTTACGAGAGGCAGTGTTACGAGGGACTGTTTTACGAGGGACTGTGTTACGAGGGACTGTGTTAAGAGGGAATGTGTTACGAGGGACTAAGTTACGAGGTACTGTGTTACGAGGGACTGTGTTACGAGGGACTGTGTTACGAGGGACTGTGTTACGAGGGAATGTGTTACGAGGGACAGTGTTACGAGGGAATGTGTTAAGAGGGACTGTGTTACGAGAGAATGTGTTACAAGGGACTGTGTTACGAGGGAATGTGTTACGAGGGACTGTGTTACGAGGGAATGTGTTACGAGGGACTGTGTTACCAGGGAAAGTGTTACGAGGGACTGTGTTACGAGGGAATGTGTTATGAGGGACTGTGTTACGAGGGATTGTGTTACGAGGGAATGTGCTACGAACAACTGTGTTACGAGGGACTGTGATACGATTGACTTTGTTACGAGGGACTGTTTTACGAGAGACTGTGTTACGAGGGACTGTGTTACGAGGAAATGTGTTACGAGGGAATAAGTTACGAGGGACTGTGTTACGTGAGACTGTGGTACGAGGGACTGTGTTACGAGAGACTGTATTACGAGGGACTGTGTTACGAGGGACTGTGTTACGAGGGAATGTGTTACGAGGGATTGTGTTACGAGGGAATGAGTTACGATGGACTGTGTTACGAGGAATGTGTTACGAGGGACTGTGTTACGAGGGACTCTGTTGCGAGGAAATATGTTACGATGGACTGTGTTACGAAGGAATGTGTTACGAGGGAATGTGTTACGAATGACTGTGTTACGAGGGACTGTGTTACGAGGGACTGTGTTACGAGGGAATATGTTACGAGGGACTGTGTTACGAGGGACTGTGTTACGAGGGAATGTGTTACGAGGGACTGTGTTACGAGGGACAGTGTTACGAGGGACTGTTTTACGAGAGACTGTGTTACGATGGACAGTGTTACGAGGGGCTGTGTTACGAGGGACTGCGTTACGAGGGAATGCGTTACGAGGGACTGTGTTACGAGGGACTGTGTTACGAGGGACTGTATTACGTGAGACTGTGGTACGAGGGACTGTGTTTCGATGGACTGTGTTACGAGAGACTGTGTTACGAGGGACTGTGTTACGAGGGACTGTGTTACGAGAGAATGTGTTACGAGTGACTGTGTTACGAGGGACAGTGTTACGAGGGACTGTGTTACGAGGGATTCTGTTACGAGGAAATGTGTTACGAGGGACTGTGCTACGAAGGACTGTTTTACGAGGGAATGTGTTACGAGGGAATGTGTTACGAGGGACAGTGTTACGAGGGACTGTGTTACGAGGTGTTACTGTGTTACGAGGGACTGTGTTACGAGGGACTGTGTTACGAGGGAATGTGTTACGAATGACTGTGTTACGAATGACTGTGTTACGAGAAAAGGTGTTAGGAGGGACTGTTTTACAAGGGACTGTGTTACAAGGGACTGTGTTACGAGGGAATGTGTTACGAGGGACTGTGTTACGAGGGACTGTGTTACGAGGGATTGTGTTACGACGGAATGTGTCATGATGGACTGTGTCACGAGGGACTGTGTTACGAGGGAATGTGCTACGATGGACTGTGTTACGAGGGAATGTGTTACGAGGGACTGTGTTACGAGGGACTGTGTTACGAGGGACTGTGTTTCGTGAGACTGTGTTACTAGGGAATGTGTTCCGAGGGACTGTGTTACGAGGGAATGTGTTACGAGTGACTGTGTTACGAGGGACAGTGTTACGAGGGACTGTGTTACGAGGGACTGTGTTACGAGGGACTGTGTTACGAGGGACTGTGTTACGAGGGACTGTGTTACGAGGGACTGTGTTACGAGGGACTGTGTTACGAGGGAATGTGTTACGAGGGACTGTGTTACGAGGGACTGTGTTACGAGGGAATGTGTTACGAGGGACTGTGTTGTGTTACGGACTGTGTTACGATGGACTGTCTTACGAGGGACTGTGTTACGAGGGACTGTGTTACGAGGGACTGTGTTACGAGGGACTGTGTTACGAGGGAATGTGTTACGAGGGACTGTGTTACGAGGGACTGTGTTACGAGGGAATGTGTTACGAGGGACTGTGTTACGAGGGACTGTGTTACGAGGGGCTGTGTTACGAGGGACTGTGTTACGAGGGAATGTGTTACGAGGGACTGTGTTACGAGGGACTGTGTTACGAGGGGCTGTGTTACGAGAGACTGTGTTACGAGGGAATTGTGTTACAAGGGACTGTGTTACGAGGGAATGTGTTACGAGGGACTGTGTTACGAGGGATTGTGTTACGAGGGAATGTGGTACAAACAACTGTGTTACGAGGGACTGTGTTACGAGTGACTGTGTTACGAGGGACTGTTTTACGAGGGACTGTGTTACGAGGGACTGTGTTACGAAGGACTGTGTTACGTGAGACTGTTGTACGAGGGACTGTGTTACGAGGGACTGTGTTACGAGGGACTGTGTTACGAGGGACTGTGTTACGAGGGACTGTTTTACGAGAGACTGTGTTACGAGGGACTGTGTTGCGAGGGACTGTGTTACGAGGGAATAAGTTACGAGGGACTGTGCTACCAGGGACAGTGTTACGAGGGGCTGTGTTACGAGGGATTGTGTTACGAGGGACTGTGTTACGAGGGACTGTGTTACGTGAGACTGTGGTACGAGGGACTGTGTTACGATGGACTGTGTTACGAGAGACTGTGTTACGAGGGACTGTGTTACGAGGGACTGTGTTACGAGGGACTGTGTTACGAGGGAATGTGTTACGAGGGACTGTGTTACGAGGGACTGTGTTACGAGGGAATGTGTTACGAGGGACTGTGTTACGAGGGAATGTGTTACGAGGGACTGTGTTACGAGGGAATGTGTTACGAGGGACTGTGTTACGAGGGACTGTGTTACGAGGGACTGTGTTACGAGGGACTGTGTTACGAGGGACTGTGTTACGAGGGAATGTGTTACGAGGGACTGTGTTACGAGGGAATGTGTTACGAGGGACTGTGTTACGAGGGACTGTGTTACGAGGGACTGTGTTACGAGGGACTGTGTTACGAGGGAATGTGCTACGAAGGACTGTGTTACGGGGGAATGTATTACGAGTGACAGTGTTACGAGGGACAGTGTTACGAGGGACTGTGTTACGAAGGAATGTGTTACGAGGGACTGTGTTACGAGGGACTGTGTTACGGGGACTGTGTTACTAGGGAATGTGTTACGAGGGACAGTGTTACAAGGGACTGTTTTACGAGGGACTGTGTTACGAGGGACTAAGTTACGAGGGACATAGTTACGGGGGACAGTGTTTCGAGGGACTGTGTTACGATGGACTGTGTTACGAGAGACTGTGTTACGAGGGACTATGTTAAGAGGGACTGTGTTACGAGGGAATGTGTTACGAGGGATTGTGTTACGAGGGACTGTGTTACGAGGGACTGTGTTACGAGGGACTGTATTACGTGAGACTGTGGTACGAGTGACTGTGTTACGATGGACTGTGTTACGAGAGACTGTGTTACGAGGGACTATGTTAAGAGGGACTGTGTTCCGAGGGAATGTGTTACGAGGGATTGTGTTACGAGGGACTGTGTTACGAGAGAATGTGTTACAAGGGACTGTGTTACGAGGGAATGTGTTACGGGGGAATGTGTTACGAGGGACTGCGTTACAAGGGACTGTGTTACGAGGGACTGTGTTACGATGGAATGTGTTACGAGTGACTGTGTTACGAGGGACAGTGTTACGAGAGACTATGTTACGATGGAATGTGTTACGAGGGACTGTGTTACGAGGGACTGTGTTACGAGGGACTGTGTTACGAGGGACTGTGTTACGAGGGAATGTGTTACGAGGGACTGTGTTACGAAGGAATGTGTTACGACGAGGGACTGACTGTGTTACGAGGGACTGTGTTACGAGGGACTAAGGCTTACTCAGCCCTGTAACAACTTCAGACAGTATTACCAAGGCTGGCTCCTCCTCAGGAAAATTAATGAATAGAAAAAGAAATAAAACAGACAAACATAAACACTTTATTATTTAGAAATATAAAATATAAAACACTTAAATATGAAATATTAATCCTACATTAAAGAAAATGAAAAATGAAAAATATAAATGATATCTGAATTCAACGCTAATATACATAAAACTTGGGTGTCTGGTGTTGTTGACACTGCGTGTTGTTGAAATCGTAGCCGTTGATGATGATGGGGGGGGGGGGGGGTAGCAGGTGTTGTTGACAACCCTCCGGCGCGTTCTTCACAGAGTATAGCCGTGAATAATATATCCAGATGACAGGAAAGCAGGTTCTTTACCACTGCAATGATGAGGGGTTACGTCCTGCAATTTTCATACAGGTGCACAGGTAAGTAAATCCAAAATATGGGACGTCTCAGGACGTTAGTCAGTCTCCTTCAATTCTACTCGTTGATTGGCAGGTGACCCTCTGTGTCATTCCAAGAGTAGTGCTGGGAGCTGTGAGTCGAGTGATTACTGTTTGGCCGGAGCCCCACACGTCACCTGTCGGGGGGGGGGGAAGAGGGAGGGAAAGGGATAGCGGGAGCTAGACTGATCCTACCTTAACAAGCAGCCGGCATCAACTATCACTATCACTTTCAAGTAGCCAGCAATGAAACTATCACTTTCGGGGAGGAGGAAAAAAGGTGGGAATAGCGGGAGCTGGACTTACCCTACCTTAACAAGTAGCCGGCAATGAAACTATTGTTACTTTATACTCCCTCGCTACTCCTATCTATTGAACTTTTCCCTCACACTCCCCCATACCAAGACTTATAGTCAAGGAGTATAAGAAGAATAGGCGAGGAAAAAGTTCTAACATGTGGAAGTCGCGTAAGGCAACAAATCTTCTACTGACTGTCACGACTTAACCAGTCAGAGAAATAATTGGATGAACCATTGATATACACAATATGGAACTTAAAAGCCTGGAGTGCCAATGTCCACCTCAAGAGGCGACTGTTGGTTCCCTTAAAAGTTTCTAGGTATATCAAAGGTTTGTGGTCCGTTTCTAAAATGAATTCTTTTCCCAGCAAATAAAATTTAAGTTTGGAGATACCCCACACAAGGGCCAAACATTCCTTTTCTATGGTGGAGTATCTCGTTTCTGCGGGAAGGAGTTTCCGGCTTAGGAAGCATACAGGGAAGGGAGTACCATCATGGTATTGTAGTAACACTGCACCTAAGCCAGTATTGGAGGCATCAGTTCTTAAACAAAATGTTTTATTAATATCTGGAATCTTAAGTATAGGGTCTTTCGAAAAGATACTTTTAATCTCATTAAACTTTTCCCGAGCTACGTCGGAAAGTTCAAGAGGTTCCTTCACAGACTTTTTAAGGAAGTCGGATAAGATGCCTGTAAGATCAGTAAGGTTCGGGATAAACCGTGCATAAAAATTTACAGAACCAAGAAAGCTACGCATGAGCTTCTTGGTTTTGGGGAATTTAAATTCTAATAAAGCTTTGATCTTACTGGGGAGAGGCTGCAGAGAGTTATTAGAAAGTATCAGTCCAAGATATCTAATCTTGTTATACCCAAGGAAGCATTTCTTCGGCTTGGCAGTGAGGCCATGTGAGCGTAACCTACGCAAAACTGATGTTAATGTTTGGATATGTTCGCCCCACGTGGATGTCATTACGTAAATGTTATCAAAATAAACTGAAACATTTGGCATATTACCCAAGACCTTTCTCATCAGTCTCACGTAGGTAGCACAGGCAGTTACCAAACCGAAGGGCATAGTTCTATATTGCATCAGTCCTTGGTGTGTAGGAAAAGCGGTGTACTGCTTAGAAGAAGGATCTAACATTACTTGATGATATGCCTGCGCAATATCAATCTCTGAAAAGAAGGAAGCGTCATAAAATTTGTGTAGATCGCTATCTATTAAGGGCATAGGCTCAGCATCCCACCGAGTTATAGCATTAAGGCCTCTGAAGTCAATAGCAAGTCTATATGAATTATCCTCCTTCTTAACCATGACTACTGGTGAACAATATGAAGATACTGAAGGTTCAATGATCTTTAGTTTTAATAATTTGTCTACCTCTCGGTCAAATGCATCCCTAAGGTGAACTGGAACTGGGTATAATTTTCGTTTGATAGGATTGTCCGTCACTAAGTCAATCTTATGGACTACCGTGGAGGTAACACCTGGAATATCAGTAAAGACGTCTGAAAAGTTACTCACACATTGAAGTAGTTCATGTCTCTTATGGTCATCCAAAGATTCATTAATATTAATGTTGGTTGCGCCCGAGTGGTCAAGAGTCACCAAGTCATGTAGTTCTTCATCATAGTCTAAGTTAGAGGTGTCAATTACGCACACTTTACATTCTTCAGTTGTCTTATCAAGTTCGTGTGGAAAAACTAAGTCAAAGTTATTAAGGCAGTTAACCGAATTTCTTCGGTAATATTTCTTAAGGATGTTGATATGATAAAGCTTAGGTTTCCCCTTGACTTCTATGAGGTAGTCAACTTTCCCACAAATTTTTAATACTTTATATGGACCTTTCCATGCTACTAATAATTTATTTGACTTGATAGGCAAAAGTACAAGAACTTCATCCCCTACTTTAAAACTTCTCCTCTGACTTTTGGAATCAAAATAGGTTTTGTACTGGTCCATTGACAAGCTTAAGTTTTTCGAAACTATGTCAGAGGTCTCCTCAAGTTTGGATCTAAGGTCAAGGAGAAACTGGTAAGAAGACTGAACCTCAGCATTTACCTCCTCATTAGTCCATAAGTCATGAAGGATGGACAATGGGCCTCTGGCCTGTCTACCATAGAGAAGTTCAAAAGGTGAAAACCCCAAAGAGTCACTGGGAACTTCCCTCATGGCAAACAAAGCACAGGGTAGGTAACGATGCCACTCCTTAGGTTTAAGGGAGCAAAGTTTCCTTAAAATGGACTTGAGAATCGAATGCTGGCGCTCAATCCTCCCATTACAGCTGGGATGATAGGGTGTGGTGAAGAGAGGCTTCACTCCCAGAAGTTGGTATAGATGTTGCATTAAGTCAGATGTGAATTGTGTCCCACGGTCAGACAAAATTTCTCTAGGGATGCCCACTCTGGAGAAGATGGACAAAAGGGCTTCAGCCACCTCTGTAGTAGTTATGGTCTTTAAGGGTACGGCTTCAGGGAAACTCGAAGCATAATCAACTAATGTTAATATATATCTATGTCCCCCAGATGAAAGTGGAGATAAAGGACCAACGATGTCAATAGCTACTCTTTCAAACGGTACCGTAAAGACTGGCATTTTGACCATAGGTACTCGCCTGGTACCTCGGGAGGATGACAGTTGGCAAACTTTACACGATCTACAATAGGTAGTGACATCTGAGGACATTTTTGGCCAAAAATAGGTTTCCCTAATTTTATTTAAGGTTTTACGATGCGAGAAATGTCCGGCCACTGGCAGGTCATGAGCCATTTTAAGAACAGTCTCTCTGCATTGACTTGGAACAACTAAGATGGAATAGTCTATCTCATCTGAATTTAATTTGAATACTGACTTGTACAAGATACCTTTTATATATTCAAATTTATATGAAAAGTTTTTCCTTTGGATAACTTGATTTTGTTTAGCGGCATTATGGCAATTCTGAAGAGAAGGGCAATTACGTTGTAAATTGACAAAGGAGTCCTTCGATATATCTAAAGGCTTAAAGTCAGGGAAAATCAAAGGATGGACAGTAGGAGAAGCCTGGGCTTTGGTCTGAGCCCTAGTCAAGACATTTATGGTATCGGAGGTGATATCTTCACTTTCATCTAACAAGTGAACCGGTGATCCTACTACCACGCTTTCGAGAGTAGCATCACTGGTTTTTAATCCCACATGAATCTCACGAGACATTGTCTCATCTGAACTTTCGAGGGGCTTCTCTGACTCTACAGGAAGAGGATCTGAAACACTTATGTCCATCTTTGGTGATGAAAGGTCAACCTCAGAAGGAAGAATGGCACCTTTTACATTACCTATTAGTACGGAGCAAGAAGTGATGGGAGCTAGTACGGCTTCAGACCAACCTGTGAACCATTTAGACCTAATGTAACAACGGATGGTAGGAAAAGTGTCCGTACGGCCCAAGTAGTCTGAAAGTATAGCAGAGGAATGAGTTTCTTTAAGGTTAGGGAACAGCTTATCAGAAATGACTATACATGTGCATCCAGTGTCTCGTAAAATGGTAGATACATTAAGTCCATTAACTGTTCCTGAACAGAAGGGTGCTTGGTCATTACAGTCTTTAAAACATCTTCCAACTTTTTGGACCTTCTTAGAAGGACAATCTGGACGTTTATGTCCCTTAACACCACACAAATGACAAACAGGAATAAAAGAAGTCATTTTACTTTCCACTAGAGGCTTTGATTTCTTAAGGTCTGATGAACCCTTGCCCTTAGGGTTCGATCCCTTTAGGTCTTTATAGGAATTGTGAGCCTCAGCATACAGGTCAGCAGCCTCAGCAACTTCCTCAGCTTTAATCAGGTTACGTTCTCTGATGAATGTTCGTATCTGGTGGGGAAGAGCTGTCAGGAACTGGTCAGCAACCATGAAGTCTCTAAGAGATTCATAACTGTGATCAATTCCTGAACTCTCTATCCAAAAGTCGAACAAACGAAAGAGTGTTACCTGTAACTGCTGAAAGTTCTGGCCAGGCTGTAAGGTGGCATACCTGAAATCTTTCCTGTAAGAATTAGTGGTTTTTTGATATGCTTTAAGGATTGCCTTCTTCAGTAGGTTATAATTACATATGATATCCTGCGACAAAGTTGCATAGATATTCAAAGCTGTACCAGAAAATAACATTCCTAACCTGGTAGCCCAGGTGTCAGCAGGCCATTCACAGAGGGTAGCGGTATTTTCAAACCTGATAATGTATGAAGTTATGTCTTCCCCCTCTGTGAAGGGAGGTAAATTAGGTGTTGGAATATGTGCACTAGCTGCACGTTGTTCCATTACTCCTTCCTCTAATTGTTGTTGTGTAAAAGTTAACTTTTTATTCTCTAATTCAAGGCGAGCTTTTTCGAGCTCGCGATCCTTTTCTCTCTCTATTAACTCAAGTTCTCTAGCTTTTTCCTCACGTTCTCTAGCTTTTTCCTCTTCTCTATCCTTTGCTCTTTCCTCAAGTTCTCTTAATTTAACTTGTTCCTCACGTACTTTAGCTCTTTCCTCACGATCAAGTCTATCACGCTCCTTTTTGTCTTCTGTCTCTTTCTCACTGTCTTTCTCTTTCTCACGATCAAGTCTATCACGCTCCTTTTTTGTCTTCTCGATTCTCTCTTTCTAACTGTCTTTCTTGGATTTCTCTCTCAATTCTCTCTCTCTCCTTTTTCTCTTCTCTTTCGATTCTCTCTCTCTCCTTTTCTTCTTCTCTTTCCCTTTCTGTCTCTCTTCTCTCTCAATTCTCTCTCTTTCAAGTCTTTCCTGGATCTTAGCACTAATGAAAGATTCTAAATTTTTCCCTGTTATTCCTAACTTACTTCCAGCATTCATCCAAAACTGGTATTCCTCCATACTTGCAAGAATAACTTAAACTATCAGGGGAAATGAAACGGGTATTAAAGAAAACGGAGGGTTCAATTCCTGCTCCGCTCAAACTGTAAATAAACCAGAGGGCTCGATCCCTACTTCAATTAAACAATATGTATTAATGAAAACGAAGGGTTCTATGCCGGCTCCGAGCAAACAGTAAGTAGAATGGGGTCACTTGACCATCCAATCTTCTCACCAACAAATCAAGAGTGTCCTACGACAGTTCCCTTGATATAATAAAGAGCTCAATGAAATGAATTGTCACTGGAAAACCTCGGGTCCCTAGAGTCTAATCCTCCAAAGTGTTTCAAGCTCACGTAAAAAGATGACAGAATTAAATATTATATCCTGCCTGACTTGACTTACAATAAATTGAGACTATAACAATCACCAAATCTTTTAAATACCTGTACTGTAGTCCTACCATAGAGAATGATTACTCATGGCTGGTGGTAACCGTCTGTGGTATGCGGCGTTGAAGTTCCAATGGTAGATTCGAGATGGAGTTGAATCTTGATTCAGTCGAGTTGATCCTGGCAAGGTCGCCACTTGTGAAGGCTTACTCAGCCCTGTAACAACTTCAGACAGTATTACCAAGGCTGGCTCCTCCTCAGGAAAATTAATGAATAGAAAAAGAAATAATAACAGACAAACATAAACAATTTATTATTTAGAAAATATAAAATATAAAACACTTAAATATAAAATATTAATCCTACATTAAAGAAAATGAAAAATGAAAAATATAAATGATAACTTAATTCAACGCTAATATATATATAAATCTTGGGTGTCTGGTGTTGGTGACACTGTGTGTTGTTGAAATCGTAGCCGTTGCTGATGATGGGGGGGGGTCGCAGGTGTTGGTGATAACCCACCGGCTCGTTCTTCACAGAGTATAGCCGTGAGTAATCTATCCCGATGACAGGAAAGCAGGTTCTTTACCACTGCAATGATGAGGGGTTACGTCCTGCATTTTCATACAGGTGCACAGGTAAGTAAATCCAAAATGGGACGTCTCAGGACGTTAGTCCGTCTCCTTCAGTTCTTCTCGCTGGTTGGCAGGTGACCCTCTGTGTCATTCCAAGAGTAGTGCTGGGAGCTGTGAGTCGAGTGATTACTGTTTGGCCGGAGCCCCACACGTCACCTTTCGGGGGGGGGGGAAGAAGGAGGGGAAGGGATAGCGGGAGCTAGACTGACCCTACCTTAACAAGCAGCCGGCAATCAAACTATCACTTTCGGGGAGGGGGAAAAAAGGTGGGAATAGCGGGAGCTTGACTTACCCTACCTTAACAAGTAGCCGGCAATCAAACTATTGTTACCATATACTCCCTCGCTACTCCTATCTATTGAACTTTTCCCTCTTCAACTTCCAATTGTGACCTCTTGTTTCTGTGTCCCATCTCTGGAACATCCCGTCTTTGTCCACCTTGTCTATTCTGTGCAGTATTTTATATGTTGTTATCAGGTCTCCCCTGACCCTCCTGTCCTCCAGTGTCGTCAGGCCGATTTCCCTCAACCTTTCTTCGTAGGACAATCCCCGTAGCTCTAGGAAATGGCTTGTTGCAAACCTTTGCACTTTCTCTAATTTCTTGACGTGCTTGACTAGGTGTGAATTCCAAACTGGTGCTGCATACTCCAGTATGGGCCTGACGTAAATGGTATACAGAGTCTTGAACGATTCCTTACTGAGGTATCGGAACGCTATCCTTAGGTTTGCCAGACGCACATATGCTGCAGCAGTTATCTGATGTGCGCCTCAAGAGATGTGCTCAGTTTTATATTCACCCTGAGATCTTTTTCCTTGAGTGAGGATTGCCGTCTTTGGCCACCTAAACTATACTGTGCCTGCAGTCTTCTCTACCCTTCCCAATCTTCATGACTTTGCATTTGGCAGGGTTAAACTCTAGGAGCCAGTTGCTGGACCAGGCTTGTAGCCTGTCCAGGTCTCTTCGTAGTCCTGCCTGATCCTCGATCGATTTGATTCTCCTCATTAACTTCACATCATCTGTAAACAAGGACACTACTGAGTCTATCCCTTCCGTTATGTCATTCACATATACCAAAAATAGCACTGGTCCTAGGACCGACCCCTGTGGGACCCCGCTTGTCACAGGCGCCCACTCTGACACCTCGTCGCGTACCATGACTCGTTGTTGCCTCCCTGTCAGGTATTCTCTGATCCATTGCAGTGCCTTTCCTGTTAGGTGTGCCTGATCCTCTAGCTTTTGCAGTAACCTCTTGTGAGGAACTGTGTCGAAGGCCTTCTTGCAGTCCAAAAATATGCAGTCGATCCACCCCTCTCTCTCTTGTCTTACTTCTGTCACCTTGTCATAAAACTCCAGTAGGTTTGTGACACAGGATTTTCCTTCCCTGAAACCGTGCTGGTTGTCAATTATACACTTGTTTCTTTCCAGGTGCTCCACCACTCTCCTCCTGATGATCTTCTCCATGACTTTGCATACTATACACGTTAGTGATACAGGTCTGTAGTTTAGTGCCTTATATCTGTCTCCCTTTTTAAAAATTGGGACTACATTTGCCATCTTCCATACCTCAGGAAGTTGCCCAGTTTCAAATGATGTGTTGAAGATCTTTGTTAATGGCACACACAATATCTCTGCTCCCTCTTTAAGGACCCACAGAGAGATGTTGTCTTGTCCCACCGCCTTTGAGGTGTCAAGTTTGCATAGCAGCTTCTTCACTTCCTCCTTGGTTATATGTACCTCATCCAGCACTTGCTGGTGTACCCCCCTGTTCTGATTTCCTGGAGTCTTACTGGTTTCCACTGTAAATACTTCTTTAAATCTCGTGTTGAGCTCCTGACATACCTCTCGGTCGTTTCTTGTGAATTCCCCATCACCCTTCCTCAGTCTGATTACCTGGTCCTTGACTGTTGTTTTCCTCCTGATGTGGCTGTACAACAGCTTCGGGTCAGTCTTGACTTTCGATGCTATGTCATTTTCATATTGTCGCTGAGCCTCCCTTCTTATCTGTGCATATTCGTTTCTGGCTCTTCGGCTAATCTCTTTATTTTCCTGAGTTCTCTGTCTTCTGTACCTTTTCCATTCTCTAGTACACCGAGTTTTTGCCTCCCTACACCTTTGGGTGAACGAAGGACTCGTTCTGTTCTTCCCATTATTTCTGTTTCCCTTGGGAACAAACCTCTCCTCTGCCTCCTTGCATTTTGTTGCCACATAGTCCATCATTTCTTTGTATTACAGAATGGATATAAATGCTCTGGAAAACATGCATAGGAGGATGACAAAGATGATCCCATGTATCAGAAATCTTCCCTATGAAGATAGACCAAGGGCCCTAAATCTGCACTCTCTAGAAAGGCGGAGAATTAGGGGGTGATATGACTGAGGTGTTTATATGGAAAACAGGAATAATTAGAGGGAATATAAATAGCGTGCTAAAAATGAAGGATATAGGAAAGCACGTGTTTGGTAATAGAGTTGCGGATGAGTGGAACAAACTCCCGAGTACCGTCATATAAGCTAAGACATTGTGTAGTTTTAAAAATAGGTTAGATAAATACATGAGTCAGTGTGACTGGGTGTGAGTTGGACCTGACTAGTTTGTGCTAATAGGTTTGATGCCATTCCCCTTCCTTAAGCGGATGTGACGTGATCTGACTAGGTGGGTCATTGGTTTAACGTGGGAGTTGTCTTGGACC
>NW_027197966.1:27500-51736 GCF_038502225.1 Cherax quadricarinatus
ATAAACAAGAGTTAACACTGTTAGACATCAGTTAACACATATAAACAAGAGTTAACACTGTTAGACATCAGTTAACACATATAAACAAGAGTTAACACTGTTAGACATCAGTTAACACATATAAACAAGAGTTAACACTGTTACACATTAATTAACACTTATAAACAAGAGTTAACACTGTTAGACATCAGTTAACACATATAAACAAGAGTTAACACTGTTAGACATCAGTTAACATATAAACAACACAGCGTCACAGCTCTACTCTCTCTCATCAGCAACAATATTTTTTTCTAATATATTCGAACTAGCTCCATGCTCACACAGCTTGGATCAAGAACTTATTAATATCTAAATATCAGGACATTGAACAAAGCGTGGAACAAAGTGTTCCACAAGCTGTGCAACGAGCTGTGCAACAAGCTGTGCAACAAGCTGTGCAACGAGCTGTGCAACAAGCTGTGCAACAAGCTGTGCAACAAGTAGTGCCACAAGCTGTGCAACAAGCTGTGCAACAAGTAGTGCCACAAGCTGTGCAACAAGCTGTGCAACAAGCTGTGCCACAAGCTGTGCCACAAGCTGTGCAACAAGCTGTGCAACAAGCTGTGCAACAAGCTGTGCAACAAGCTGTGCAACAAGCTGTGCAACAAGTAGTGCAACAAGCTGTGCAACAAGTAGTGCAACAAGCTGTGCAACAAGCTGTGCAGCAAGCTGTGCAACAAGTAGTGCAACAAGCTGTGCAACAAGTAATGCAACAAGCTGTGCAGCAAGCTGTGCAACAAGTAGTACAACGAGCTGTGCAACAAGCTGTGCAACAAGTAATGCAACAAGCTGTGCAACAAGCAGTGCAACAAGCTGTGCAACAAGTAGTGCAACAAGCAGTGCAACAAGTAGTGCAACAAGCTGTGCAACAAGTAATGCAACAAGCTGTGCAACAAGTAATGCAACAAGCTGTGCAACAAGCAGTGCAACAAGCTGTGCAACAAGTAGTGCAACAAGCTGTGCAACAAGTAGTGCAACAAGCTGTGCAACAAGTAATGCAACAAGCTGTGCAACAAGTACTGCAACAAGCTGTGCAACAAGCAGTGCAACAAGCTGTGCAACAAGTAGTGCAACAAGCTGTGCAACAAGTAATGCAACAAGCTGTGCAACAAGTAGTGCAACAAGCTGTGCAACAAGTAATGCAACAAGCTGTGCAACAAATTTTGCAACAAGCTGTGCAACAAATAGTGCAACAAGCTGTGCAACAAGCTGTGCAACAAATAGTGCAACAAGCTGTGCAAACAAATAGTGCAACAAGCAGTGCAACAAGCATTGCAACAAGCTGTGCAACAAATAGTGCAACAAGCTGTGCAAACAAGCTGTGCAACAAGGAGTGCAACAAGCTGTGCAACAAGTAGTGCAACAAGCAGTGCAACAAGCTGTGCAACAAGTAGTGCAACAAGCTGTGCAACAAGCAGTGCAACAAGCTGTGCAAGAAGTAGTGCAACAAACGAGTTACTTTTTGGTGCATGGAGTGCGACAGGTGTGTTAACTACACTGCAGCAAGTGCAACAGGTGTGTTAACTACACTGCAGCAAGTGCAACAGGTGTGTTAACTACACTGCAGCAAGTGCAACAGGTGTGTTAACTACACTGCAGCAAGTGCAACAGGTGTGTTAACTACACTGCAGCAAGTGCAACAGGTGTGTTAACTACACTACAGCAAATGCAGCAGGTGTGTTAACTACACTGCAGCAAGTGCAACAGGTGTGTTAACTACACTTAGCAAGTGCAACAGGTGCCTTAACTACACTGCAGCAAGTGCAACAGGTGGAGTAACTACAATGCAGCAAGTGCAACAGGTGTGTTAACTACACTGCAGCAAGTGCAACAGATGTGTTAACTACACTGCAGCAAGTGCAACAGGTGTGTTAACTACACTGCAGCAAGTGCAACAGGTGTGCTAACTACACTGCAGCAAGTGCAACAGGTGTGCTAACTACACTGCAGCAAGTGCAATAGGTGTGTTAACTACACTGCAGCAAGTGCAACAGGTGTGTTAACTGCACTGCAGCAAGTGCAACAGGTGTGCTAACTACACTGCAGCAAGTGCAACAGGTGTGCTAACTACACTGCAGCAAGTGCAATAGGTGTGTTAACTACACTGCAGCAAGTGCAACAGGTGTGTTAACTGCACTGCAGCAAGTGCAACAGGTGTGCTCAACTACACTGCAGCTGCTGACACTTCTTGCAGTCAGGTATTTTCTCTGTGTTCAACACATGCAATACAAAAACTACGATCCTTCAAGTTATCTCATCCAACTACAAGAACTATATAGGTAACCAACGTCACCTTGAGGTTGAACACGACACTTGATTATTTAGTGACTTGTGCTGTGGTTGTTGGAAGACCTTGTTAAATACTTGTGCTGTGGTTGTTGGAAGACCTGGTTAAATACTTGTGCTGTGGTTGTTGGAAGACCTGGTTAAATACTTGTGCTGTGGTTGTTGGAAGACCTGGTTAAATACTTGTGCTGTGGTTGTTGGAAGACCTGGTTAAATACTTGTGCTGTGGTTGTTGGAAGACCTGGTTAAATACTTGTGTTGTGGTTGTTGGAAGACCTGGTTAAATACTTGTGCTGTGGTTGTTGGAAGACCTGGTTAAATACTTGTGTTGTGGTTGTTGGAAGACCTGGTTAAATACTTGTGTTGTGGTTGTTGGAAGACCTGGTTAAATACTTGTGTTGTGGTTGTTGGAAGACCTGGTTAAATACTTGTGTTGTGGTTGTTGGAAGACCTGGTTAAATACTTGTGTTGTGGTTGTTGGAAGACCTGGTTAAATACTTGTGCTGTGGTTGTTGGAAGACCTGGTTAAATACTTGTGTTGTGGTTGTTGGAAGACCTGGTTAAATACTTGTGTTGTGGTTGTTGGAAGACCTGGTTAAATACTTGTCCTGTGGTTGTTGGAAGACCTGGTTAAATACTTGTGCTGTGGTTGTTGGAAGACCTGGTTAAATACTTGTGCTGTGGTTGTTGGAAGACCTGGTTAAATACTTGTTCTGTGGTTGTTGGAAGACCTGGTTAAATACTTGTGCTGTGGTTGTTGGAAGACCTGGTTAAATACTTGTGCTGTGGTTGTTGGAAGACCTGGTTAAATACTTGTGCTGTGGTTGTTGGAAGACCTGGTTAAATACCTCATTTGCATAGTTTATGTAACGTTCTAGCCAGTTAACTTAAGCCATCGAATCTTTCACCTCATACTGGCTACCATCTTCACTCAGTAATGTCTGTATTTTCTCTAATTTAAATTAGAAATCATCATTTCAATATCTCATGATATTCCACATGTCAATCAATTTTTGGTTGACGTATTTGATATAGTGTTTCACATTGTGTTTATTCATCTACATTTGTGGAAAAAACTAACTGGACACTCTGTCTTTGGCAGAAATAATATTTAAAGCAAAAGGACACAAGTGCAACTAATGCGACATTTTTATTGTGGCAACGTTTCGCTCTCCAGGAGCTTTGTCAAGCTCCTAGAGAGCGAAACGTTGCCACAATAAAATGTCACATTAGTTGCACTTGTGTCCTTTTACTTTACATATTGTCGGTAATTCTACCAACATTATTACAAAAATAATATTAGACAAATCAAGACATATTATTATTATTATTATTATTATTATTATTATTATTATTATTATTATTATTATTATTATTATTATTATTATTATAAAGAAGCACTAAAGCGCTAAGCACATAGTAAAGAAAGTAGTATTGTCTGTCTTTATGTATGAAATAGCGCAAACCATGCCACGGGTGGGGTTTGAACCCGCGGTCAGAGATCTCAGGTTGTAATGACGATGATGATTGGCTGACAACATTTATATAAAAATATGTTTACGAATGCAGATACGAATTAATTTTCGCCTCAAGCACCCAGCAGAGCTAGGTGTTTTACCCAGATCCGAGGATGTACGGTGGTGTGGGTGCCTCTGAACTAACTTCCTTCTACTTCCCGTTCGGAGTACTAGCCTTCACGCCCAATATTTCCTTGTTATTGTAACCACAAATGAGTGGTATTGAATCATTAACAACACTGCGACTAGCCAAGGATTCGAACTCGTGTCGTTTTGGCCCGCCTCATGGTGAGCGAAAATCACACATGATGCTCTAACCCACAGGAGCCCCGCAATCCTCCACCAAACAGGGAGTAGAATGAAATTAGTTCAGAGGCACCCACACCACCGTATGTCCTCGGATCAAGGTGAAACACCTAGCTCTGCAGGGTGCTTGATTCTTGTTGGATTGCGTGTTCCTGTGGGTTAGAGCGTCATGTGTGATTTTCGCTCACCATATAGCGGATCAAAACGATGAGTTCGAATCCTCGCTAGTCGCAGTGTTGGTGTTGATTCAACACCAGTCATTCATGGTAACAATAATATTGCTCGTGGAGGCTAGTACTCCAAATGGGGAGTAGAATGAAATTAGTTCAGAGGCACCCACACCAATGTATGTCCTCGGATGAGGGTAAAACACTCTGCTCTGCTGGGTGCTTGAGGCAAAAAGTAATTAATTCATGTCTGCAGTCATAATCATATTTTTATATTAATATATAAAACACTGCCAATTAATGTTGTCAGCCAGTCACCATCGTCATTACAACCTGAGACTCTCTGACCGCGGGTTCAAACCCACCCGTGGTATGGTTTGTGCTATTTAATTCATGAAAACAGACAATACTACTTTATTTACTATATATATATATATATATATATATATATATATATATATATATATATATATATATATATATATATATATATATATATATATATATATATATATATATATATATATATATATATATATATATATATATATATATATATATATATATATTCTTTTATTTTATTAACACTTCGGCCGTCTCCCACCAAGAAAAACCTTCATCATTCACTCTATCACTGTATTGCCAGCGTGCTTTACACTACAGTTATAAAACTGCAACATTAACACCCCTACTTCAGAGTGCAGACACTGTACTTTCCATCTCCTGTACTCAAGTACGGTCTGCCGGTTTCCCTGAATCCCTTCATTAATGTTACCTTACACTCCAACAGCATGTCAAGTCCTAAAAACCATTTGCCTCCATTCAATCCCATATAACACACTCTTACATGCTTGCTGCAAGTTCAAGCCCCTTGCACACAAAACCTCATTTACCCCTTCCCTCCAACCTCTCCTAAGCCATCCCTTACCCCACCTTACCTCCACTACAGATTTATGCACTCAGTAATTCTGTTTTGTTCCATCATGTTTACATGTTTGAACCACCTCAACCTCTCCTCAGCCCTCTGGACAATAGTTTTGTTAATCCCAAACCTTCCGCTAATTACAAAACTATGAATTCTCTGCATTATATTCCCATCACACATTACCCTCAGACATGACATCTCCACTGCCTCAAGCCTTCTTCTTGTTGCAACATTCATCACTCATGCTTCACACCCATATAACAGCATTCTTATAAATATACTCTCATACATTCCGCGCTTTGCTTCCATGGACTCCGGTGGCCTGGTGGCTAAAGCTCTCGCTTCACATGGCGAAAATCTGGGATCGATTCCCAGTCAGGGTAGAAACATTGGGGGTGTTTCTTAACACCTGCTGTCTATGTACAACCATTAGTAAAATGGGTACCTGGATGTTAGTCGACTGGCATGGGTCGCATTCTGGGACACTTACCTAATTTGCCCAAAATGCACAGCATAACAAGGGGTTTTGTATATAGTAGTATGTCACTGATGTCAGCTAGGACTGTATACCTTGTACATGTACTTTTAGTAAATAAAGATATTATTATTATTATTATCATATTATTATTACAAAGTTCTTTGTCTCCACAGACTCCTAAGAGCACCCTCACCTTTTTCCTCTCATCAATTCTATGGTTCACCTCATCTTTCATAGATCCATCTGCTGACATGTCCACTCCTAAATATCTAAACATATTCACCTCCTCCATACTCTCTCATTTAATCTGACATCTAATCTTTCGTCACCTGATTTTTTTTTTGTTATCGTCATCACTTTACACTTTCCTATAATCACTTTTCATTTTCATCTTTTACATACCCTACCAAATTCATCCACCAACCTCTGCAACTTCTCTTCAGAATCACCCAAAAGCACAGTGTCATCAGCAAAGAGAAACTGTGACAACTCCCACTTTGTTTTAGATTCTTTATCTTTTAACCCCACACCTCTTGACAACACCCGAGCATTCACTTCTCTTACAACTCCATCTATAAATATATTGAACAACCATGGTGACATCACTCTGGGAAATAATCTCCCTCTCTCCTACATACTCTAACCTGAGCCTCACTATCCTTGTAAAAACTCTTCACTGCTTTCAGTAGCCTACCTCCTACACCATACACCTGCAACATCTGCCACATTGTCCCCCTATCCACCTATCATACGCCTTTTCCAAATCCATAAATGCCACAAAAACCTCTTTACCCTTATCTAAATACTGTTCACCTATATGTTTCACTGTAAACACTTGGTCTACACACCCCCTACCTTTCCTAAAGCCTCCTTGTTCGTCTGATATCCTACTCTAAGTCTTACTCTTAGTTCCCCTTTGCCTTTATACAAAGGAACTATACATGCTCTCTGCCAGTCCCTAGGTACCTTACCCTCTTCCATACATTTATTAAATAAAAGCACCAGCCACCTCAAAACTATATCCCCACCTGCTTTAACATTTCTATCTTTATCCCATCAATCCCTGCTGCCTTACCTCCTTTCATTTTACCTACTGCCTCACGAACTTCCCCCACACTCACAACTGGCTCTTCCTCACTCCTTCAAGATGTTATTCCTCCTTGCCCTATACACGAAATCACAGCTTCCCTATCTTCATCAACAATAACAGCCCATATTGTACTGGCCTGTCAGTGTGAGCGAGAACCACATGATATCTTAACCCCCAAGTTCTGTGGGTTAGGGGATATCAGTCATAATTGTTTCCTTACAATATATTTGGTCACCTTTTCAAATAATTTTTATGTTTTTGTAATAATGAATATTATAACCAAACGGCAATTAATTAATGTCTGCATTCATTATCTTAGTTTTATATAGCTACACAGAAAGTACTGGTAATTAATATTGTCAACCAGTCACCATCGTTGTTACAAGCTGCAATAATTAATATTGTCAACCAGTCACCATCGTTGTTACAAGCTGCAATAATTAATATTGTCAACCAGTCACCATCGTTGTTACAAGCTGCAATAATTAATATTGTCAACCAGTAACCATCGTTGTTACAAGCTGCAATAATTAATATTGTCAACCAGTAACCATCGTTGTTACAAGCTGCAATAATTAATATTGTCAACCAGTCACCATCGTTGTTACAAGCTGCAATAATTAATACTGTCAACCAGTCACCATCGTTGTTACAAGTTGCGCTAATTAATATTGTTAACCAGTCACCATCGTTGTTATAAGCTGCGCTAATTAATTCATTAAAATAAACTTTACTATCTTGTTTCCTATGTCTGAGTTGCCTGATATTATTTCTGCCTAGGAAAGTGTCCAGGAACTTTTTTCCACAACTCTACGTATATATATTTTTGGTAAAGGAATATAGACGAAATGCAAGTTCCTTCTTTGTCCTCATATATGACGACTACAAAAGTACCTACGCTCGCAAAAGTTTATAAAGTGCCGAAGACACAAAGCCTGGAAGAGAAACATGTATAGAGAGAGCTCACCGCCTCCTTCGTCTGGAGCTCCTTCGCCTGGCGTTTCATCGTCCGTAGAAGGTGCTTCACCTCGTCCATCTACCAGAAGAATGTCACTCATTATACTCACAGATATATCACTCATTATTTTCTATGTTAAGTTGAATTCTTCAAATTGTAAACTGTGTATTATTCCAGCTATGGTATCATGACCTGGTCTTAGTTACGGTATTGTGGGTTAGTTGTGAATTGTTCCGTCTAAAGTAGTGTGACTTTTCTTCTTAATCAATGTTACCTGTACATAGAGAAGCAGACCACACAGGAAAAAAATCAAACTGATTACTGAATATGTTTTGACTTAATTAGAATATGTAATCTTCACGTGGGATAAGTTACTCTGGTATTGGCAGCCTTGTTGTTTACGTTGTGCATAAATGACATAGATAAAGAAATAAATAGCGACATAGGGAGTCTGCCGAAGACACCATCAAATAAATTTTGACTGAGGACACTAGATAGCGACATGACGATGTAGTTAACTTGATGGGTAGTTCACAGAAGTGGCAGATACAGTTTAGTTAGTTTAATATGTTTATTATGCACCCCATACCCATCCTGTGGGCGGTAGTCAAAAGATTACAGAGGTACATAATTGGTCCAGGGACTGGACTCCAAAGTTTTGATAGCTGAGCAAGTTACAGAGGTAATGAACTCACAATTTACAAAGGTAATGAACTCACAATTTACAAAGGTAATGAACTCACAATTTACAAAGGTAATGAACTCCAGGTAAGTCTGGTCACAATCATGACAAGTTACAAAGGTATTTACAGATTACAGAGGTACGTAATGGGTCCAGGGACTGGGCCCCCAAAGTTTTGATAGCTGAACTAGGTACAAAGGTAATGAGCTCACAAGTTACAAAGGTAATGAATTCTGTAGAATGGTTACTTACGTTTATACTTTGGCTACAGTTTAACGAGGACAAATGTAAGGAGCTAGCCTTACTAAAAGAAAATAACCCTGTCACATAGAAACTAAATATTGTAGACCTCAATTAAATTGAAAGCGAGAAAGACGGGCAAAATTCGTAACTCGTTTGTTTACCGTCCGATTTTCTCCAGTTTTGGTGCACAAGACAATGTTTTCACTCTTTCTTGAAAATATTTATCAAAAATATACCTCAAACAAGAACTGAGAAAAGACTAATTTACTGAAAATGCCCTTGGGACAGATGTCATTCTTATATGGGGCTACGTAAGGTTCTTTAGACACTTGGTGCCGAGAGAACAATGCTAATACTTATTTTGACCGTAAGATTTCCTCTTAATAACTTATCGTTATTTCACAAAAAAATAAAGTTTGTTAGTTTCTGTAATATTGCAAAAAAATCTGCCCTTTACTCCCACATAACTCCCAAAGTATTTGGAATATTTCCAAAAACTCTCTGGTGGAAATTAGAGAAATCATTATTCTACAATTTCTGTGATTATTATTCCATTTAATTAAGTAATAAAGGAAGGACTTCCTACTTTAGGTGAATAAGTTACTTCCGAGATATCGGCCGGGAACGCCGGTCGGCCCCCGTCTCAAAAAAAAAAAAAATCGCGAAAATCGCGTTTGTTTGGGTGTATTTCATAGTAAACTGATGTTCTAGTGCAGTTATCCTCTTCAAAATACCGTTTTCTCTTACTGAAAGACGACATGGAGAGCAGTAACTCAAATATATCGAAATATTCCCGATAATCTTTCGTCATATTATGGCCTATTTTATTCAGTCTAGAGTATATAACATGTTTGTATGTTATTTAGAGTGTTTATTATATCATATTAGATCAATTCTGATAGACAAATAAGCCGTAGAGTTGATATATAAGCGTAATAATGGGTGATTCCTGCTGGCACCTCGGGAGCGGGAACACTGCTGAGCGTCCCGTCTGGTTCCCGGTTGTCACTAAGTCTGCGGATAAGTCCCGCCTACTGTATTATGATGCCAAATAGTCAGTTATTATATTAGAAAGAATAATGCAAGAAAAGGCGATAAAAAACAAGGAAACAACTCCAAAAAATATATGGGCCGTGAGCAGACTCGCTACCAACATCGCCGTCACCATACCTGATATAAATGACTATAATTTCTTGTAGAAACGTCGTAGAACATTCATTCTGGTACCATTGTGTTGACAAAGAGTTGAGCTATTTTTCAGTATATATAACTCAATTTCCATATTTTTTCGATTTTTGAGTGAGCGCGACCGGAAATTTGCCCTACAGCCCCCTTCACAGTTCTGGTTAGCAGTAATCTAAATCCAAGACAGATAAGATAAGATAAGATAAGATTTCGTTCGGATTTTTAACCCCGGAGGGTTAGCCACCCAGGATAACCCAAGAAAGTCAGTGCGTCATCGAGGACTGTCTAACTTATTTCCATTGGGGTCCTTAATCTTGTCCCCCAGGATGCGACCCACACCAGTCGACTAACACCCAGGTACCTATTTGCTGCTAGGTGAACAGGACAACAGGTGTAAGGAAACGTGTCAAATGTTTCCACCCGCCGGGAATCGAACCCGGGCCCTCCGTGTGTGAAGCGGGAGCTTTAGCCACCAGGCATAAGTGTTTTCAATAGTGCTGATAGTATTCCTGTCTTCATATTAAAAAGTATAAATAATAGAAATGTTTAAATTATGCTTGACCTTCATATATTTTTGGAAAAATCTCACCGAGCTTATGCTGTCCGGTTTCATATTACCTGAGTGGACTATTTAGTGGCACAAAGAGTGCCAAAGGCTGATTCCTGGAGTGGAACCACAGTCGATGGCCTCCACTCCATACCAACAGATACAGATACTAATGCCGGAAAAAAAATCCCACCCCCAGTACCAACAATACCACCAGTCCGATGACATTCTTCTTTGCAAATATACAGGGTCTAAAGCCAGCAACAAACAACAAAATACCTTTCATCCGTGGACTGCTTGCAGAGGCAAAGGCAATGTTCGCGGCTTTCACTGAGACCCACATAAAGGATCACTTGGGCAACGAAATATGGATCCCAGGCTACAACCTATACAGATGTGACAGAGTGAACAGGCAAAAAAAGGGGGGGGGGGGGTTGGCCTGTACATTGCAGAGTCACTTGTTTGCATAGAACTGCTTAATGCCTCAAATGATGTAGTGGAAGTTTTAGCAGTAAAGGTCGCGAACCAAAACCTAGTCATTGTGGTAGTCTACAAGCCTCCGGATGCAACATCCCAGCAATTCCAGGAACAGCTGTTAAAAATTGACCACTGTCTGGAAAATCTTCCAGCTCCTGCACCCAACATCTTGCTCCTGGGGGATTTCAACTTAAGACACCTAAAATGGAGGAATATAGCAAATAATATTGTTGCAGTAATAACAACAGGAGGCAGCTCTGATGAAAACTCACACTCACACGAGCTTTTAAATCTCTGCACAAAATTCAATTTAAACCAGCAAATAATAGAGCCTACTAGACTGGAGAATACACTAGACCTCATCTTCACTAACAATGATGATCTGATAAGAAATGTCACCATATCGAAAACAATATACTCAGATCACAACATAATTGAGGTTCAGACATGTATGCGCGGAGCCCCAGACCGACATAATGAGACTAGTCACGAAGGAGCATTCACCAAATTCAACTTCAATAACAAAATCATAAAGTGGGACCAAGTAAACCAAGTCTTAACAGATATCAGCTGGGAAGATATACTAAGCAACACAAACCCCAACTTATGCCTAGAACAGATTAACTTGGTGGCACTCGATGTATGCACAAGGCTAATTCCTCTAAGAAAAAGGAGGAGTAGATGTAAAATAGAAAGGGACAGGCGCTCCCTTTACAGGCGACGGAAAAGAATAACAGAGCGGCTAAAAGAGGTCAATATATCTGAAATGCGTAGGGAGACACTGGTCAGAGAAATAGCAAGCATCGAACTTAAGCTAAAGGAATCTTATAGGAGTCAGGAATCGTGGGAATAACTAAAAGCCATAAATGAAATCGAAAGAAACCCAAAGTATTTCTTCTCCTATGCCAAATCAAAGTCGAGAACAACGTCCAGTATTGGGCCCCTACTTAAACAAGATGGGTCCTACACAGATGACAGCAAGGAAATGAGTGAGCTACTCAAGTCCCAGTATGACTCAGTTTTTAGCAAGCCGCTAACCAGACTGAGAGTCAAAGATCAAAATGATTTTTTTATGAGAGAGCCAGAGAATTTGGTTAACACAAGCCTATCCGATGTTATCCTGACGCCAAATGACTTCGAACAGGCGATAAATGACATGCCCATGCACTCTGCCCCAGGACCAGACTCATGGAACTCCGTGTTCATCAAGAACTGCAAAAAGCCCCTATCACGAGCCTTTTCCATCCTTTAAAATTAAGTCCTTTCTAAAATTTTCTCTTATACGTTTAAAGATATATTTTTTTCATTAATGTTAATGTAAAAATTTATAATTTTATATATATATATATATATATATATATATATATATATATATATATATATATATATATATATATATATATATATATATATATATATATATATATATATATATATATATATATATATATATATATATATATATATATATATATATATATATATATATATATATATATATATATATATATATATATATATATATATATATATATATATATATATATATATATATATATATATATATATATCACATATGCAAAACAACCACTCTGAAAGAATAGAGAAATTCCAAGCGCTTTCGTGACTACTCACATTATCAAGGAACTATGAAAGTAAAGCATCCAAGGAAGCTATATAAGGGGTCTGGCCAGCACCTCACTATCAGATCCCACAACGGTTAAACACCTGACGCGCGCCGACCCAACTTGGACAGGTCCTTTGCACAACTCACCCACAAACTATTCTACCCAAGAAAATTTAAAAATTATTATTTGTCCAGTGTATTATTAAATTCTTCCCAAATTCTATTAATTATAAATGGATCTAATTTATATAAACCAAAGGAAATATTCATATTATTGTCAAAACTGCTTTTTATGAAACAAGATTCAATTATATTCCTGTCGACCATGGACTTGCTTGATACTACTTTCTCAACTTTTTGAAAATCAATTGGATGGTTAAAATCTCTTACATGAATAAATAGAGCATTGGAATCTTGTCCAGTTCTAATGCTATATTTATGTTGTTTTAATCTTAGTTCGAGATTTTTACCAGTTTGACCGTAATAAACTTTATCGCAAATTTTACAAGGAATCTTATAGACACATCCATCAGCATTTTGGGGGGAATTCTTTATCAAAAGCATTTTTTTTACTGTATCAAGATTTTTGAATACAACTTTAATATTAAAAGTCTTAAGGAAGTCAAAGAATTTACTTCCACTAATCCATCTTTACCTTACATGTATGGACTAATAAAAACACACAAACCAGGGAATCCAGTCAGACCAATTATTAGCTCCATAGGGTCAGTTTCATATAAATTATCCAAATGGCTTGTTGATATTTTGAGCCCTATTGTTGGCAAAATTTCTAACTTTAATGTTAAAAACAACATAGACTTGGTTGATAAATTAAGCTCCTTGACTGACTTAAATGATTTTAACATGGTTAGTTTTGATGTTACTTCCTTGTTTACGAAAGTTCCTGTTGATGATTTATTAAGTTTCTTATCTGAAGAACTCGTTAACTATGATTTACCATTGCCAGTTCCTACTATCATTAAACTTATTAAACTTTGCATTGTTGATGCAAAATTTGTATTTAATGATAAGTTTTACACTCAGAAGTTTGGTATGGCAATGGGAAATCCTCTTTCACCTGTTCTTAGTAACCTATACATGGAATTTTTTGAAACAAGGTTGCTTAACACAATCCTCCCTAATAGAGCTAAATGGTTCAGATATGTTGATGATATTTTGTGTCTTATGCCCAAAAATGTAGATATACACCATTTCCTTGGAAAATTAAATAGCTTAGCCCATTCTATAAACTTTACTGTTGAGTTTGAAGAAAATAACTCATTGCCTTTTCTAGATGTTTTAATTATTAAGGGTAATAATGAATTCAAATTTAAAATTTACAGAAAACCTACAAATAACTGTTCCTATGTCCACTATTATTCCTCGCATCAAGATAGAGTCAAACTGTCTGTTTTCTCATCAATGTTTTTGAGAGCTTTACGAATTTGTAGTCCTGAGTTCATAGATGAGGAAATATCCAAAATTTATGAAATAGGTAATGATTTAAAATACCCAAGAAATGTAATTGATAAATCTTTTAAAGTTGCTAGAAATACTTTTTACAATCCAAAAAGGGACAACCAGCCTTATTCAACTAAAAATATGTTGGTTCTCCCTTACCATGAAAACTTGGTTGATATGCCTTCTCTTCTTAAGACTTTTAATATTAAAGTTGTATTCAAAAATCTTGATACAGTAAAAAAACTTTTGATAAAGAATTCCCCCCAAAATGCTGATGGATGTGTCTATAAGATTCCTTGTAAAATTTGCGATAAAGTTTATTACGGTCAAACTGGTAAAAATCTCGAACTAAGATTAAAACAACATAAATATAGCATTAGAACTGGACAAGATTCCAATGCTCTATTTATTCATGTAAGAGATTTTAACCATCCAATTGATTTTCAAAAAGTTGAGAAAGTAGTATCAAGCAAGTCCATGGTCGACAGGAATATAATTGAATCTTGTTTCATAAAAAGCAGTTTTGACAATAATATGAATATTTCCTTTGGTTTATATAAATTAGATCCATTTATAATTAATAGAATTTGGGAAGAATTTAATAATACACTGGACAAATAATAATTTTTAAATTTTCTTGGGTAGAATAGTTTGTGGGTGAGTTGTGCAAAGGACCTATCCAAGTTGGGTCGGCGCGCGTCAGGTGTTTAACCGTTGTGGGATCTGATAGTGAGGTGCTGGCCAGACCCCTTATATAGCTTCCTTGGATGCTTTACTTTCATAGTTCCTTGATAATGTGAGTAGTCACGAAAGCGCTTGGAATTTCTCTATTCTTTCAGAGTGGTTGTTTTGCATATATATATATATATATATATATATATATATATATATATATATATATATATATATATATATATATATATATATATATATATATATATATATATATATATATGTCGTGCCGAATATGTTACGTTTAAAGATATATTTTTTTCATTAATGTTAATGTAAAAATTTATAATTTTGCACCAAAAGAATCTTAGAAAACTTACCTAACCTTATTATAACAAGAACAATTTATTTTAGCCTAACCCAACTAAATATATTTTAGATTTGTTTACAATAATTTAATACTAAACAAACACAGTGAAATATATTTTTTTCGTTAGGTTCAGAATGATTTTGGCGAAATTATTGCATACACAAATTTTCACTTGTCCTATATGGCAAGATGAGCGTTGCTATTTAAGCCAAGATCGCAAGTTCTGCCTATTCGGCACGACATATATATATATATATATATATATATATATATATATATATATATATATATATATATATATATATATATATATATATATATATATATATATAAA
Organism: Cherax quadricarinatus; assembly: GCF_038502225.1. NCBI lineage: Eukaryota > Metazoa > Arthropoda > Malacostraca > Decapoda > Parastacidae > Cherax > Cherax quadricarinatus. The sequence goes on from NW_027197966.1 coordinate 42,868, forward strand.
TATATATATATATATATATATATGCAAAACAACCACTCTGAAAGAATAGAGAAATTCCAAGCGCTTTCGTGACTACTCACATTATCAAGGAACTATGAAAGTAAAGCATCCAAGGAAGCTATATAAGGGGTCTGGCCAGCACCTCACTATCAGATCCCACAACGGTTAAACACCTGACGCGCGCCGACCCAACTTGGCTAGGTCCTTTGCACAACTCACCCACAAACTATTCTACCCAAGAAAATTTAAAAATTTTATTATTTGTCCAGTGTATTATTAAATTCTTCCCAAATTCTATTAATTATAAATGGATCTAATTTATATAAACCAAAGGAAATATTCATATTATTGTCAAAACTGCTTTTTATGAAACAAGATTCAATTATATTCCTGTCGACCATGGACTTGCTTGATACTACTTTCTCAACTTTTTGAAAATCAATTGGATGGTTAAAATCTCTTACATGAATAAATAGAGCATTGGAATCTTGTCCAGTTCTAATGCTATATTTATGTTGTTTTAATCTTAGTTCGAGATTTTTACCAGTTTGACCGTAATAAACTTTATCGCAAATTTTACAAGGAATCTTATAGACACATCCATCAGCATTTTGGGGGGAATTCTTTATCAAAAGTTTTTTTTACTGTATCAAGATTTTTGAATACAACTTTAATATTAAAAGTCTTAAGAAGAGAAGGCATATCAACCAAGTTTTCATGGTAAGGGAGAACCAACATATTTTTAGTTGAATAAGGCTGGTTGTCCCTTTTTGGATTGTAAAAAGTATTTCTAGCAACTTTAAAAGATTTATCAATTACATTTCTTGGGTATTTTAAATCATTACCTATTTCATAAATTTTGGATATTTCCTCATCTATGAACTCAGGACTACAAATTCGTAAAGCTCTCAAAAACATTGATGAGAAAACAGACAGTTTGACTCTATCTTGATGCGAGGAATAATAGTGGACATAGGAACAGTTATTTGTAGGTTTTCTGTAAATTTTAAATTTGAATTCATTATTACCCTTAATAATTAAAACATCTAGAAAAGGCAATGAGTTATTTTCTTCAAACTCAACAGTAAAGTTTATAGAATGGGCTAAGCTATTTAATTTTCCAAGGAAATGGTGTATATCTACATTTTTGGGCATAAGACACAAAATATCATCAACATATCTGAACCATTTAGCTCTATTAGGGAGGATTGTGTTAAGCAACCTTGTTTCAAAAAATTCCATGTATAGGTTACTAAGAACAGGTGAAAGAGGATTTCCCATTGCCATACCAAACTTCTGAGTGTAAAACTTATCATTAAATACAAATTTTGCATCAACAATGCAAAGTTTAATAAGTTTAATGATAGTAGGAACTGGCAATGGTAAATCATAGTTAACGAGTTCTTCAGATAAGAAACTTAATAAATCATCAACAGGATATATATATATACATGCATTTCAAAGGTTTCTAAACGAAGAAGTTAGTAGGGGTCTTCGTTTCGTGCTATAATTAGTTTTGTAGATATTGCTTGCCACAATGATAGCCGAAGGTTTCCATGCACAACACTCAAGAGACGAATAATCCGGTAGTAGAAATTCAGGATGAAGAAAGTTGTCAACCAAATCACCAGAATAATGTATACAGTAATAAATTCGTAGACGTTTGACCTGAATATTAAAATATGGATCTAACTAATGAATATATACAGATAATTTCCAAAGATCAAGACAGTCAGAAATGTAAAAATAATATCATGATAGCCTTTTCTTGGCTTTACGTGAACGTTGAGAGGAAGTCGTTGAAGCTTCTTCATCACTCCCAGGGCCATTTTACTCTTGCTCCAAAAGTAAACAATCATGACGTCATTGATTACTGTTTCTATTATTAGGCTTGCCATTTTAGTCACATTTGTAGTATCAGATGTGTTTGTGTTGTCCTTAGAGTTAAACAGATAATAGATAAAGCTGACAATGTAAGAGATAACAATTAGTATCATCAAGTTTGACCACAGTTTCCACCATCTGCTCTCCTCGAAGTGACATCTTTTTCTTGAAGTAGTCGAGTGGTTCCTGGAGACTCCTGGGAGGCCAAGCTCTACATCTTGGATCTTTTTGCGATGAAAAACCTCCGGTGGCATCTGAATTTTGAACTCCAGAAGACGGTATGGAAATCCTCCTAATAATTTCAGTAAAAATATTGAGAATTTCAGTTGTAGGTTGCCCAAGTTCATGATCTTCAAGTTACCTGGAGAGAAGTTGTGTTACACAGATAACTTGTACAAGTAAAAGACTTTGTGAATTTTATCTTGTTCGCCAATATTTATAGAGCAAAAGTGTGAAATGAGGTTGTCGTATCCTCTCCACTACAACTGCTGACATGATATAAATTATAGGTGAGGGTTAATGGCCCCTGCCCTTCCTTGCTGAATCGATGCCCAGCGTAAACATATCATCATTTGTATGACAAGCAACGTTTGTATTCTGAAAACTCTAAAAAGTTAGCGCCATTTTTTCTAGTGTGTTGATCGCCTTCATTAGTTTTAGTTTTATTAACAATGGTATACAAAAAATAATTCTATTGGGAAATTTGCCATAGTCTTAAACAGAACCTTCATCAGGACTATCCAAAGGTTTTCTTTGTGACGTGAGTACCTTTGTGTATGGACGTGTATTGATCAATGGTTTCCTGGCACATATAACAAAGACATTTACTTACTTAAGACTTAGTACAGGTAGGACATGTACTTTATCCATCTGAAGCGGTGGACGAGCTACGTGATGTTGATAATAAGACACGAAACAGGATTTGTGGCCAGGCTTGTTGAAGGAAATTTATAAAATGAGATCGAGGGAACATTATGAACTGGCATCCTACTTTTATTATGCCAGATCTTCTCTACAGAAGTTCCTTGATGCCAGTGATGGGATCTTGTTCTAGGAAATGGATCAGTAAAGGTAGGGACCCACAGCCTAGGAGAAGTAAATTATTTTAATGTTTTTCTTTTAATTCTCTTTGATGTTTCTTTTGTATTCTTCTTCTATCACCCTATTTTTATACTAACACATTAATTTATTATTTAATGTGCTGTGTAACATTTAAAATATATATTGTGTGTTCAGTGACATGTTAGACATCAACAACAGAGGGTTAAGGGATATATTAAAAATACTGAGTTATACCTGAAAAGAATTACATTTCTTGTACTTAATTGAGCTCCTCAGAACTGGGTCAGTTATCCTCAGAACTGAGTCAGATATCCTCAGAACTGGGTCAATTATCCTCAGAGCTACGACACATCCTCAGAGCTGGTTCACTTATCCTCAGAGCTGCATCACTTATCCACTTTACCTCAGAGCTAGGTCACTTATCTGCTTATCCTCAGAGCTGGGTGATTTATACACATATCCTCAGAGCTGGGTCACTTATCCACTTATCCTCAGAGTTGGGTCACTTATACACTTATCCTGATAGCTGGGTCACTTATCCACTCATCTGCAGAGTTGGGTCACTTATCCTCTTATCCTCAGACCTGGGTCACTTATCCTCAGAGCTAGGTCACTTATCCTCAGATCTGGGTCACTTATCCAAGGTGCAACAACTATTAGCCTTCTCAACGGCAACTCTGAGATGGTGGTACAGACAGCTACCTGTTCTATCATTCTTAATATTTAATAATATTTAATATATTTTTGTCTACAGGTACATGTACAAGGTATACAGACCATAGTTAACATCAGTGACATACTGCACAGAAAGCCACTTGTTATGCAAAGCATTTCGGACAAATTAGGTCCGTTTTGTCCCAGGATGCGGCCCACACCAGTCGACTGGCCCACACCAGTCGACTAAATCCCAGGTTCCTATTTTACTGATGGGGAACATAGATAACCGGCGTAAGGAAACACGCCCAGTGTTTCTACCCTCACCGGGAATCGTACCCGGAGCCTTTGGGCTGTGCGGATGTGCTGCGCAGTAGCTCCTGATTGAGTTGGCTTTTGCGCAGTGTTGACGTGTACTTGGCTCTGTGAAGACCTGTTTGCGCGCTCTCTAGAATTGAAGCAAGATGCCCTCCATCGAGCAACTTTACCAACAGCTTAAGGAAGAATTGAGGTTGGCGAATATGGAAATTCGGCGACTGACCGAGGAAAACAAAAAGATTCGGAGTAGTCCTCCTGTTTTGAGTCCTCAGGTCAAGAAGGGAAACTGGTCAGTGGCTGGACAGCAGGGAAAGAAGTTGACGATCAAGAAGACGAATGGAAAGGTAGAAACGATGAAGAAGAAAGAGACTGCCGTGGAAACTGTTGTGGAAACATCCAATACATTCTCAGTGCTACCCGACGAATGTGAGTCGACTACTGGGAACGTCACGACGAAAGACATTAAGGAAGGTACGAATATTGTTGTTGTTGGGGATAGCCAAGTTAGGTATATGGATAGGGCGTTCTGCTTGAAGGACAGGAGTAGGAGACAGAGAGTTTGCTTTCCTGGGGCTGGGATGGAGGATATTGTTAGCCGTCTGGATGACATCATGAGAGGTAATGGGAGCAATCCTATTATCTGTCTCAGTGCTGGAGGCAACGATGTTGGCAGACGTAGGAGTGAGGACCTGATTAGCAGGTATAGGTCAGCAATAGAAATAATTAGAAGTAAGGGTGGGAACCCTCTCATATGTGGTATTTTGCCAAGGAGGGGAGTTGGAAATGAATGGTTGTCCAGGGCAATTGGTGTCAATTGCTGGCTGGACAAATACTGTAAGGAAAATGCGGTAACATTCATTGACAACTGGGACCTCTTCTATGGCAGAAATGACATGTATGCTAGGGATGGGGTTCACTTATCTAGGTGTGGGGTGGGAGCACTGGCAACTGCAGTGGAGGGAGCAGTTAGGACTTTAAACTAGGAATAGTTAGTGGTATGGGTTTTGGCAGGAAAACAGTGAAGTCCCAGTGTAGTAATATTACGAGTTCTAGGGGAACTAGTAATAATAAGAACGAGATAGATATTGAAAAGCCAGGGACCTTGGGTGATAAGGACAGTAATAGGTTTAGTAGAAAAATAGAAATGAGCAGGAAGGGTAAAGAGAAAGGAGAGTCTTTCAATGTTTATTATGCTAATTGCCGTAGTGCTAGGAATAAGATGGACGAGTTGAGATTAGTTGCTAGTGTAGGTAACATTGATGTATTTGCCTTAACTGAGACGTGGTTTAATTCAAAAAGTCGGGACATGCCTGCGGAATGTCATATTCAGGGTTTTAAATTGTTCCAAGAAGATAGAAGTATTGGGAGGGGGGGTGGGGTGGCATTGTATGTCCGAGATCGCTTGAACTGTTGCATAAAAACGGGTATTAAGTCTGAAGTAACACATACAGAGTCTGTTTGGATAGAATTTTCAGAGGGGCATGAAAAACTGATTTTAGGAGTGATATACCGTCCCCCAAACTTAGATAGGGACCAAGGGAAACTACTATGGGAGGAAATTGTTAAGGCCACAAGGCACGATAATGTAGTAATTCTAGGAGACTTTAACTTTAGTCATGTTGATTGGAATTTCTTGACTGGGAATTTAGAATCATACGACTTCTTAGAAGTATTTCAGGATTGTTTTTTGAAGCAGTTTGTGACAGAACCTACAAGGGGAAATAACCTGCTTGACTTAGTTATGGCAAACAATGAATCCCTTGTTAATAATTTAGAAATTTCAGAGGAACTGGGTGCTAGCGACCACAAATCAATTACATTTAGCATTGAATGGAAGTACGATAGTAGCGATAACTCAGTAACAGTCCCAGATTTTCGCTTAGCAGATTACGATGGGCTTAGAGAACACTTATCATCTGTTGACTGGGGTAACGAAGAGAGCTATCAATATGACAGTTTTCTGAACACTATACATGCTGCTCAAAGAGCGTTTATCCCATATAAAGAAATTAGATCAAATAGAAATGACCCAAAATGGATGAATAATAGGCTCAAATATCTACTAGGGCATAAGAAAGGAATTTATAGGCGTATCAAAAGAGGTGAGGGTCATCTTATGAATCAGTATATTGACATTAAGAGGGACATTAAAAAGGGGATAAGAAAAGCTAAAAGGGACTATGAAATTAAAGTTGCTAGGGATTCTAAAACTAACCCAAAAAGTTTTTTCCAGGTCTATAGAACAAAAGTTAGAGATAAGATAGGTCCCCTTAAAAATAACTATGGGCACCTTACTGACAAAGAGAATGAAATGTGCTTGATTTTAAATAATTATTTTCTCTCAGTTTTTACACAGGAAGACACTAACAATATTCCAGTAATTAATTTTTACAGTGGGCTAGAAGAAGATAAATTATGTAACATCACAGTCACTAGTGAGATGGTTGTGAAGCAGATAGACAGACTGAAGCAAAATAAGTCGCCGGGTCCTGATGAGGTTTTTTCAAGGGTTCTTAAGGAATGCAAAATGGAACTCTGTGAACCATTAACTAATATTTTTAATTTATCTCTTCAAACAGGTGTAGTGTCTGATATGTGGAAGATGGCTAATGTAATTCCTATTTTTAAAACAGGGGACAAGTCGTTACCGTCAAATTACCGCCCAATAAGCCTGACCTCAATTGTAGGCAAATTACTAGAGTCAATTATAGCTGAGATTATAAGAAGCCATCTCGATAAGCATAGCTTGATTAATGATACTCAGCATGGATTCACAAGAGGCCGGTCTTGTCTAACTAATTTATTAACTTTCTTCAGTAAAGCTTTTGAGGCTGTTGACCACAATAAAGAATTTGATATTATTTACTTAGATTTTAGTAAGGCTTTTGATAGAGTTCCGCACCATAGACTGTTAAAGAAAGTGGCAGCTCATGGCATTGGGGGAAAAGTGCTCTCGTGGATCGAGTCATGGCTCACTGACAGGAAGCAGAGAGTGTCCATAAATGGGGTTAAATCCGAGTGGGGATCTGTAACAAGTGGCGTTCCACAGGGATCAGTCTTGGGCCCGTTGTTGTTTATAATATATATCAATGATCTTGATGAGGGAATTACTAGTGATATGAGCAAATTCGCCGATGACACAAAGATAGGTAGGATAATTGATTCAAACGTAGATGTTATGGAACTTCAGGAGGATTTAAACAAACTCTATTCTTGGTCAGAAAAGTGGCAGATGCAGTTCAATGTAGATAAATGCAAGGTTCTGAAGCTTGGGAGTGCCCATAACCCTAGTACTTATAAGTTAAATGATGTAGAACTTAGCCATACAGATTGCGAAAAGGACTTGGGGGTTATGGTGAGCAGCAACCTTAAACCAAGACAGCAATGCCTAAGCGTACGTAATAAGGCAAATAGATTACTGGGATTTATATCAAGAAGTGTAAGCAACAGAAGTCCAGAGGTCATACTGCAGCTTTATACATCATTAGTAAGGCCTCACCTAGATTATGCAGCTCAGTTCTGGTCTCCGTATTACAAAATGGACATAAATTCGTTAGAAAACATTCAGCGTAGGATGACTAAATTAATACATAGCATTAGAAATCTTCCTTATGAAGAAAGATTGAAGACTCTTAAGTTACATTCACTTGTTAGACGAAGAATGAGGGGAGACCTGATCGAAGTGTATAAGTGGAAGATAGGTATTAATAAAGGGGATATTAATAAGGTCTTGAGGATGTCTCTCCAAGAGAGAACCCGCAGTAATGGATTTAAATTAGATAAGTTTAGATTTAGAAAGGACATAGGAAAGTATTGGTTTGGAAATAGGGTAGTTGATGAGTGGAACAGTCTACCTAGTTGGGTTATTGAGGCTGGGACTTTGGGTAGTTTCAAATCTAGGTTGGATAAGTACATGAGTGGGAGGGGTTGGATTTGAGTGGGACTTTCACATCAGAGCTTATTTCTTGGGTGGCATTGAAAATTGGGTTGGGCAAATGTTTTGTTAGTGGGATGAATTGTAAAGGACCTGCCTAGTATGGGCCAGCAGGCCTCCTGCAGTGTTCCTCCTTTCTTATGTGATTCGTGATGTGCCAGGCCCTGGCAGCGGATGCCTGGCTGTGCCGGCTGCCCACAGGTCCACCTGCTTGCGGCTGATGGCGATGGTAGTCACTGGCTGGGCCTCAAGAGTTGCTGACTTCACCGCTCCATCTGCCGCATCATTCCCAGCAAGGTCGATGTGACTCAGAATCCAGTTGATTGTTGCCTGCCATCTCTGCTCATTAAGTGTCTGCAGGTCCTTCCTAATGGCAGTGATTAGCCGGATGTTGTCCATGGGCTCTCTGCACATGACGGCCTGGATTGCCGCTCTGGAGTCGACGTGAATGACTTGGGGTCGCCGATGTTCCAGAAGTGTGTGTTGCAGGCCCTCTGGATGGCATGGAGCTCTGCCTGGAGGATGGTGCAGTGATCTGGGAGCCACCATCCGGCCGTCAGGGTGACATGGTGTACCCCGGCACCTGTGCGGCCAGCCTCAGGATCCTGGGAACCGTCGGTGTAATATACCATGCACCCATGCTGCTATGCTTGTTGCAGCCCATTGTTGCAGCACGTGTTGTGGACAGTGGCGCTTGCTAACTGGGAGATCTTGGATGTGGACCACAGCTGCTTCTGGTGCCCAGGGCGGGAATACAGAGTACCCCACCACAGGCCAGCCACAGCCCTTGTCCTCGATGAGCACCACGGGGGGGAGTTTGTTCGCTACATCCGCCGCTGACCACACCCACAGACGGCCGGTGAACTCCGTGTGGTCTCTGTGTTGACGGTCAAGTAGGTACCACAGCAGGCTCTCTCTGCCAGGGAGTTGTACGTACTTGGCCACCCTCCTGGCGGCCAAAAGGGCGATCCTATCGTGTAAGGGCTGCAGCTGAGCCTCATAATTCAGTGGCACATT
>NW_027197967.1:0-22500 GCF_038502225.1 Cherax quadricarinatus
ATGCTGAGACTAGGTTAAAGACATGTTGAAACGTCTAGAGAAGAACGAAATGGAGCTACAAGATTGTCGGCCACTATGCTGTGACAATGCTGCTGTGATTGCTGGACACAGAAGTGGTTTTCATCAAAGAATAAATGAGAAAAACTACCTGGCAGTGTTTGTGAATTGCGACAATCACTCATTCGACTTGGTGGGTGTACATGCAGCCAAGCAGGATACAGTGATGGTCAGGATTTTTGGAACCATCGAAGTTCTATACATAACGTAAGAAAGAACACTGCAAAAGGCCTCCTGACCCATGCGAAGCAGGTCCATGCCACCCCCCAGCCTAAAACAATGATCACCTAGTTGTTGTTGTAGGTTTGCCGGTACTTCCGGCCCGGGTCTTCTCCAGATGGCGACCCGGCGGTGGCCTCCCGGGCGGGGGGTGTCGCTCATCTTCTGTATTCTTTCTTGGGGCCCTCCGGTTGGAGGGTGACTTCTTCTGTCTTGCGGCGACTCCCCAAGTGGGAAGTATCTTCTCGTTTAGCATCTTCAGCAGCATAGGAGGGTGGAGGCAGCAATTACAGGGTTCATTTTGGAGCCACACCCCAGCTTTAGCAGGTAGCAAAGTGCTGGGGAAACTTGCCTTCACGGTGATTGATCATTGACAGTCCTGCTAGGTGAGGGTACCGTATTCGGCAGCCCAATTCTGGAGAGTCCTGAATTTCTTCCTTGTGGTGTTGTCGAGTGCTACAAAGCGGTGACTTTTTGAGAGTAGGTTGATCAGGGATTCAGTGGTGAATGATCGAGTTAAGTCGCAGGTGAACTTGGCTGTCCCGTTGTTGAGGCGTTGAATAATTTCTGGAGTGTACATTGCGTTCTCATTCTGGTTGGTTGTGTAGAAGTATACACCAGGCAAGCAATGGACTTCTTGTGAAGGAGTGGCGGTAGTACGTAGGGATGCATCCCAAGGCTCTTCTGTTTTAACCTTCTTGGCTGGTGGCTGAGACGATTGAGGTGAGGCGTCTGGTTGGTCCGTTGTGACGGAGGTGGAAGCAGGTGCTGGTGGACTCTCATTGGTGGAATCGGTCGGCGTCTCAGTGGTCTCTGATTGGTCCATCTCTGTGTCGGTGTGGTAGCGGTGGAACAGCGGTAATGTTGGCGACATTTGCAGTGGATTTTATGATCTCTGTGGAAGGTGGAGATGCAGGGAATGTGAAACCTGGCATTTTGTTGAGCTTGAAGAGTTCGTTGATGGTGGTGTTGAAGGAACCAGGTTCAGCTACATTCTGCACATGAGCATGCATGATGCAGTAAAAAATCTTGGTGGAGTCGCCAGCAAGAGCTGGCGAAGAAGTGGTAGATGCAGCTTGCGTGGCTTGAAGAATCTTGGTAGTATCTGCTTGAAGCTTGGTAATAGCAGCATATGTAGTTGCTTGTTGGAGTTGTTTCTTAAGTATATCTCGTCTGGTTGGGCACTTGGCAGCAAGAGTATGGTGATCATTCTTGCAGTTCAAGCATTAAGGTGGAGAGGCAGTAGTGCACGTCTTAAAGTCATGACCTTCTTGGCCGCAGGTGGAGCAGAACTTCTTATTCTTGGCAGGGCAGTCTTTGGTGGTATGTAGGTATGAGTAACCTGACCTAGTCAGGTTACTTATACTCACTTCCATTTAAGGAAAGAGCACGGCACCAGACCTGGTAGCCCAAGCTAGTCAGGTCCAACTCACACCCATCCACACCCACTCATGTATTTATCCAACCTATTTTTAAAACTACACAAGGTCTTAGCGTCTATGACGTTACTCGGGAGTTCCACTCATCCACAACTCTATTACCAAACCAGTGCTTTCCTATATCCTTCCTGAATCTGAACTTTTCCAACTTGAAGCCATTGCTACGAGTCTTGTCTAGGCTAGATATTTTCAGCACGCTATTTAAATTCCCTTTATTTATTCTTGTTTTCCATTTATACACCTCAATCGTATCCCCTCTAATTCTACGCCTTTCTAGAGAGTGCAGATTCTGGGCCCTCAGTCTATCCTCATAGGGAAGATTTCTGATACATGGGATCAACTTCGTCATCCTCTTCTGTGCGTTTTCCAGAGCATTTATATCCATTCTGTAATACGGTGACCAGAACTGTGCAGCATAGTCTAAATGAGGCCTAACAAAGGATATATAGAGTCGAAGAGCAACCTGAGGATTTCTGTTATTTATACTTCTTGATATGAAGCCAAGGATTCTGTTAGCTTTATTGCTACCACTTATGCACTGTTGTCTTGGTTTTAGATTACTGCTAACCAGAACTCCTAAATCCTTTTCGCAATCAGTGGCATAGTAATTGTCCTGTCCAACATTTAGCACTTTGCATTTGTCTATAATAAACTGCATCTGCCACTTCTCCGACCACTGCATCAGTCTATTCAAATCATCCTGGAGTGCACTAATGTCCTCAATAGAATGAATTGGACGGCCTATTTTGGTGTCATCAGCAAATTTGCTTATGTCGCTATTTATTCCCTCATCTATATCGTTTATGTAAACTGTGAACAACAAGGGGCCCAACACTGACCCATGTGGAACACAGCTTGTGACGTGCCCCCATTCTGATTTCTCCCCATTTATGCAAACTCTTTGCTGCCGTACGTGTGGTTAAGTTAGGGTCCGAAAACCAGGTGGAGTGCAAGGACAGAAGCAGTGTAGCCCCGTCAACAAGTACTTGAGGAGATACTTCAAGTTATGTAGGATATTGTAGACAGTGAAAACGAGACCAGCGAAACAAGTGATGCAAGGCACCTGTGTAAACACATATTGAGTTACGATTTTTTTATTTCGCCATGACCGCATTCAGAAGAGGCTCCAGGATCCTCGCTTGAGCTTTCACGATGCTGCCCTGGATATGAAAGCCCTCCGAGATCATTTTGATGAAAGCGAAGTGTTGGTCAGTGAATTACTAGAGGGACACGGTCTGTGTCAAGAATGGAATATCGAAATTGAAAGACGTCAGAGACGAAATATAGTAATAACTGAGGAGATGAAAGGAACGCTCGACCGTTTTCACAAAGAAATGGATGAAAGGTTCGCTTGTTTGCACGACACTGACGCCAAGTTTGGGCTCCTTCTCGGTGTAGAGGGACTTTGTTACGGCGTCGACAGTAATGATCTAAAGAAGTGCGAAAATTTGGGCAAACTATTCAGTTCTGATGATGAGAGACAGCAGATATATGACGAAATTTTGGATGGTAGAATGTTGCTATCAGTTCGGACCAACAAAAAAATATGACTCAAGCCCTGAAGAGATTATAGAATATATTGTTCAGTATGGAGATGAGATTGTCTTCCCCAATCTTAGCATTGCTGCTATTCAGATAATACTAACCATCGCAGTTTCTATCGCCAGCTGTGAGAGATCATTCAGCAAGTTATAACTAATAATTTCGTGATCTTGCTCTGCTGAGTGTAGAAAGAAAAACTGAAAAAATAAAACTGAATTTCAGCTAGAGTTCGTCACGGCCACGCTAGCTGGAGATTCGTCTGTAAAAACTTGCATTTGTGGTCACAGTGGTGCCTGTGCTAACCTTCCTATGGTGTAGAAATATACCTAGTTGGACGAATCTTATTGTGGCTAGCTGGTCTAGCGGCTAATGCGACGGGCTGGAGTTTTGAGGCTCTGACCGCGGGTTCAATCCCAGCCGGGGTATTGTTTGTTTGCAATCGTGTCATTACGATTTCGCGAGTCATATACTATGCTCATAAAACTGTTAATTTGATTTCGTCAAAACTTTCTTTCAAGTCTAACTTTGTGATTATTATTATGCCAAATAATTATTACCTGACAGTCCTGTAGCAAATATCTCCAGTCATGCATATAGAACAATATATTAGTATTGGTAAAATTCCGACAATTTGTTGGCCTGATAGTTTTCGAATTGTGCAACTGACACGTACCAAGTCTCACTGGTTGTTCTTATGTCCTTTCAACTAGGAGCTTATATAGGGTTAGTCGCGTAAGCAGCACCAGTTTGGTGGTTTCCGTTCATGAATCACTTGACAAAACTAAAAATGATAAAAGGGTTTGGAGCAATATCTTAGCCGGAACTCAAGTATATAGATCACCACCTGGAGTTTACCTGGAGAGGGTTTCGGGGGTCAACGCCTCCAAGGCCCGGTCTGAGACCAGGCCTCATGGTGGATCAGGGTCTGATCAACCAGGCTGTTACTGATGGCCGCACGCAAGCTGACGTACGAAACACAGCCCGGTTGGTCAGGTACTGACTTTAGGCTCCTGTCCAGTGCTTTCTTGAAGACAGCCAGGGGTCTATTGGTAATCCCTCTTATGTATGTTGGGAGGCAATTGAACAGTCTTGGGCCTCGGACACTTACTGTGTTGTCTCTCAGTGTCTCTCTCTCGCCTGCGTTCGAGGGAATACAGATCAAGAACCTTCAACCGTTTCCAGTAGTTTAGGTGCCTTATCATACTTGTGTGTGCCGTGAAAATTCTTTGTACACTCTCCAGGTCTGCAATGTCGTCAGCCTTGATGGGGGCCGTTAGTGTACAGCAGTATTCCAGGCTAGAGAGCACAAGCGATTTGAAGAGAATCATCATAGGCTTGGCGTCCCTAGTTTTGAAGGTTCTAATTATCCATACTATCATTTTCCTAGCGGATGAGGTAGATATATTGTTGTGATATTTGAAGGCGAGATCCTCTGACATTATCACTCCCAGGTCCTTCACATTACTTTTCCGCTCTCTTGTATGGTTAGAATTTGCGGTATACCCTGACACATTTTTAATTTCTTCAAGTTTTCCATATCTGAATAGTTGAAATTTCTCCTCGTTGAATTAAGAGATAATGATTAACGAACATTGCACAAGAACACCAGAGGACAACCAGAGTGGGTTAATAACATAAAATGTGGCCAGGAAATTTAATTTAGCAGAATGGAACAGGCTAAATGAAAAAAGTGCATTCAGCTAGATGAAGAGGTAATGGAGACAAATAATATACACAGATTGAAGGGAAAATTTAAGTGGACCTACGAAGAAAGGAAGCAGTAAATCCTGGCGACAATAGTTAGGATCCAAGGATAGGTGTTATAAAGTGACCACTGCAAACACAAACAAGTAAGTGTAAACACACACACAAACACACACACACATGGATACACACAGCCAACATGGTTTCAGGGACGGGAAATCCTGTGTCACAAACCTACTGGAGTTCTATGACATGGTGACAGCAGTAAGACAAGAGAGAGAGAGGGGTGGGTGGATTACATATTCTTGGACTGCAAGAAGGCGTCTGACACAGTTCCACACAAGAGATTGGTGCAAAAACTGGAGGACCAAACAGGGATAACAGGGAAGGCACTACAATGGATCAGGGAATACTTGTCAGGAAGACAGCAGCGAGTCATGGTACGTGGCGAGGTGTCAGAGTGGGCATCTGTGGCCAGCGGGGTCCCACAGGGGTCAGTCCAAGGACCAGTGCTGTTTCTGGTATTTGTGAACGACATGACGGAAGGAATAGACTCTGAGGTGTCCCTGTTTGCAGATGACGTGAAGTTGATGAGAAGAATTCACTCGATCGAAGACCAGGCAGAACTACAAAGGGATCTGGACAGGCTGCAGACCTGGTCCAGCAATTGGCTCCTGGAGTTCAGTCCCACCAAGTGCAAAGTCATGAAGATTGGGGAAGGGCAAAGAAGACCGCAGACGGAGTACAGTCTAGGGGGCCAGAGACTACAAACCTCACTCAAGGAAAAAGATCTTGGGGTGAGTATAACACCAGGCACATCTCCTGAAGCGCACATCAACCAAATAACTGCTGCAGCATATGGGCGCCTAGCAAACCTCAGAACAGCATTCCGACATCTTAATAAGGAATCGTTCAGGACCCTGTACACCGTGTACGTTAGGCCCATATTGGAGTATGCGGCACCAGTTTGGAACCCACACCTAGCCAAGCCCGTAAAGAAACTAGAGAAAGTGCAAAGGTTTGCAACAAGACTAGTCCCAGAGCTAAGAGGTATGTCCTACGAGGAGAGGTTAAGGGAAATCAACCTGACGACACTGGAGTACAGGAGAGATAGGGGGACATGATAACGACATACAAAATACTGAGAGGAATTGACAAGGTGGACAAAGACAGGATGTTCCAGAGATTGGATACAGTAACAAGGGGACACAGTTGGAAGTTGAAGACACAGATGAATCACAGGGATGTTAGGAAGTATTTCTTCAGCCAGAGTAGTCAGTAAGTGGAATAGCTTGGGAAGCGATGTAGTGGAGGCAGGATCCATACATAGCTTTAAGCAGAGGTATGATAAAGCTCACGGTTCAGGAAGAGTGACCTAGTAGCGATCAGTGAAGAGGCGGGGCCAGGAGCTCGGATTCGAGCCCCGCAACCTCAACTAGGTGAGTACAACTAGGTGAGTACAGCGAGGCAACAATGAATCATGGTACGCGATGAGGTATCACAGTGGGCGCCTGTGACGAACGGGGTCCCACAGGGGTCAGTCCTAAGACCAGTGCTATTTTTGGTATATATGAAAGACATGATGGAAGGGATAGACTCTGAAGTGTCCCTGTTAGCAGATGATCTGAGGTTAATGAGGAGAATTAAAGCAGATGAGGATCAGGCAGGACTACAAAGAAACCTGAACAGGCTGGACACGTGGTCCAGCAACTGACTTCTCGAATTCAACTCCGCCAAATGCAAAGTCATGAAGATTGGGAAAGGGCAAAGAAAACTGCAGACAGAGTATAGGCTAGGTGGACAAAAACTGCAAACCTCAATCAAGGAGAAAGATCTTGGGGTGACCATAATACCGAGCACGTCTCCGGAGGCACACATCAACCAAAGAAATGGTGCAGCATATGGGCGCCTGGCAAACCTGAGAATAGCGTTCCAATACCTTAGTAAGGAATCGTTTAAGACACTGTAAACTGAGTATGTCAGGCCCATACTGGAGTATGCAGCACCAGTTTGGAACCCACACCTGGTGAAGAAATTAGAGAAAGTACAAAGGATTGCAGCAAGGCTAGTTCCAGACCTCAGGGGAATGTCCTACGAAGAAAGGTTGAAGGAAATTGGACTGACGACTCCTGAGGACAGGAGGGCCTGGGGAGACATGATAACGACATACAAAATACGTCATGGAATACATAAGGTGGACAGAGACAGAATGTTCCATAGAGGGGACACAGAAACAAGGGGTCACTCTTGGAAACTGAAGACTCAGACGAGTCACAGGGATGTTAGGAAGTATTTCTTCAGTCATAGAGTTGTCAGGAAGTGGAACAGCCTAGCAAGTGATGCAGTGGAGGCAGGAAACATACATAGCTTTAAGACGAGGTATGACAAAGCTCAGGAAGCAGAGAGAGAGGACCCAGTAGCGATCAGTAAAGAGGCGGGGCAGGAGCCGAGTCTCGACCTCTGCAACCACAATTTGGTGAGTACAATGATGCGAGTACACACATGGACACACACACACACACACACACACACACACACACACATTCTTCCCTCTTTTTCTTCCTTTCACCCTTTCTCTCTCTAGCCCCTTCCCACTCTTTCTCCAACCCTTCACCACTCTCCTTGTCCCTCTCTCCCCCCTTACAACCCTCACTTTTCCTTCCTTCTACCCCTCCTCCCTCTAACCCCCCCTTCCACTCTTTCTCCACCCCTCCATCACTCTCCCTGTCCCTCTCTCCACCTCTCTCCCCTTACTGCCCTCCACTCCCCTCACTCACACATCTCTCTTTCCCCTCTCTCTTCTCTCCCCATTCTTTCCCCTCTCTTTCTTCCTCTCCCTTCGTCCCGGTATCCCATTTCCCTCTCTTTTTCCTTCCTCCTTTCCACCCTTCTCCCTCTAGCCCCTTCCCACTCTTTCTCCACCACTCCATCACTCTGTCTCTCTCCTCACCTCTCTCCCCCCTACAACCCTCTCGTCTCCTTCCTCCCTTCCACCCCTTTCCCCTCTAGCCCACTTCCACTCTTTCTCCACCCCTCCATAACGCGCTCTGTCCCTCTCCATACCTTTCTCCTCCCCCTTACAACCCTCCACTCCCCCTACCCCAAAAAATGGTGGCACAGAGGGAAGTCGAAGGCTCAGGGGGTCAGGGGTGAATAGTTGTGGCAAGAATGAATGGATGGAGAAGCATTGCAAAAGGATGGAACAAGAGTGGGAGAGCAAACTAGGTGAGTTTTCTGAAAAAATGGAGAAAAATATGGAGGCAGAGCTTCCCATGAAACTGGAAAAGAGGTTAAAGGAGGAGAAGAAGAAATGGGAGCCACGAGTCGAAGCTGCAGTAACCAGGATAAGGGCCCTAGAATATGAATATGGCTTTATCAATACAAATTCTAGGACATAATTTGAAGACTGTAGAACTATATACAAAAGATGAGGTAATCAGTCAGTGTTGATGTGTCGAGCACTACACACCAACACTGACTGATTACCCGATCTTTTGTGTATAGTTCTACTGTCTTCAAATTATGTCCTAGAATTTGAATTGATAAAGCCACTCGATGGCAAAACGTCTACAATAAAGATTCCTGATGTTGTACATGTGTCTCAGTTTTCAACTTGTCGGTATTGTATACCAATCTTGTACCTATCTTCAACACATCTGTCGAAACAGGGCGACTACCTGAGGTATGGAAGACAGCAAATGTAGTCCCAATCTCTTAAAAAGGAGACAGACACGAAGCATTAAGCTACAAACCAGCGTCACTGACGTGTATAGTATGCAAGGTCATGGAGAAGATTATCAGGAGAAGAGTGGTGGAACACCTAGAAAGGAATGAGCTTACCAACGAAAGCCAGCACGGTTTCAGGGAAGGGAAATCCAGCGTCACAAGCCTACTGGAGTTCTATGACAGGGTGAGGCAGTAAGACAAGAGAGAGAAGGGTGGGTAGATTGCATTTTTTTTCTGGACTGGAAGAAAGGAAGGCGTTTAACACAGCTCCACACAAGAGATTAGTGCAAAAGCTAGAGGATCAGGCAAGGATAACACTACAGTGGATCAGGGAATACCTGTCAGGAAGGCAACAGCGCATCATGGCACATGGCGAGGTGTCAGAGTGGGGCCTGTAACGACCAGGGTGCCACAGGGGTCAGTCCTAGAACCGGTGCTGTTTCTGGTATTTGTGAACGACTTGACGGAAGGAATAGACTCCGAAGTGTCCCTGTTTGCAGATGATGTGAAGTTGATGAGAAAAACTGAATCAGACGAGAACCAGGCAGAACTACAGAGGGATCTGGACAGGCTGCAGGCCTGGTCCAGCAACTGGCTCCTGGAGTTTAACCCCACCAAGTTGAAAGTCATGAAGGTTGGAGAAGGGCAAAGGAAACCACAGACGGAGTACAGCCTAGGGAGCCGGAGCCTACAAACCTCACTCAAAGAAATGGATCTTTGAGTGCTTATAACGCCGGGGACATCTGAGGGGCACATTAACCAAATAACTGCCGCAGCATAGAGGCGCCTGGCAAACTTAAGAACAGCACTCCGACATCTTACTTAGGAATCGTTCAGGACCCTGCACAGTGTGTACGTTAGGCCCATATTGGAGTATGCAGCGCCAGTTTCGAACCCTCACCTAGCCACGCATATAAGGAAACTAGAGAAAGTGCTAAGGTTTGCAACAAGACTAGTCCTTGAACTAAGGAGTATGTCCTACGAGGAGTGGTTAAGGGAAATTTACCTGACTGCACTGGAAGACAGGAGAGACAGGGGAGATATGATAATGACATAAAATACTGAGAGGAATTGACAAGGTGAACAGAGACAGGATGTTCCAGAGATGGGACACAACAACAAGAGGTCACAATTAGAAGGTGGCGACTCAGATGAACCACAGGGATGTTATGAAATATTTCTTCAGTCACAGAGTTGTCAAGAACTGGAATAGTCTGGGAAGTGATGAAGTGGAGGCAGGATCCATTCATAGCTTTAAGAGGAGATATGATAATGCTTATGGAGCGGGGAGAGTTACCGAGTAGCGGCCAGCGAAAAGGCAGGGCCCGGAGCTGTGACTCGACCTCTTCAACGACCACTAGGTGAGTACACACACACACACACACACACACACACACACACACACACACACACACACACACACACACACGCACACACACACACACGCACACACACACACACACACACACACACGCACGCACGCACGCACGCACGCGAGACGTTGAAGTGAACTGAGGTGGAGAAGTTTGTACTCTTGAGACAGAAACTGTGTTAAGACTAGAGTGAACCCATGGTTTACCCGGAGGTGTAGAGAGGCCAAAGCTAAATATTCAAGAGCATGGAAATAGTTAAGATGGCAAGCAGGAAAACAGGAGATGATCCGGAGAGTCAGAAACGTTTATGTATGTATAAGGCTGAAGGCTCAACGGCAATTTGAGAATGAAATGGCTTCGATAGCACAATCCGACGAAAAGTTATTATAAAGTTACATCAGAAGGAAGACAACAGTCAGGGCCCCAGTAATAAGATTTAAGAGAGGAGGAGTGGAGCTCACATGAAATGACCAGGAAGTCTGTGATGAGATTTAGGAAGGTATTCTCCGAGGAAACAGTTCAACTTCCAGCAAACCGAGGTGATGGAGTGCACCAGCCTTTATTGGAGACGATACTCAAACTTGGAGAAGAGGTGAAGAAATTGCTATGTAAACTAGATACTTCGAAAATGATGTGACCAGATAACATCTCTCCGTCGGTCCTGAGGGAGGAAGGAAGCAAGCAAGCAAGCAAGCAAGCAAGCAAGCAAGCAAGCAGAGACGTTATGAGTGCCGTTAGCAACAATCTTCAACAAATCTATCAAACAGAGCATCTACCTATGATATGAATACAGCAAATGTAGTCCCAATTTTTAAGAAAGCAAGAAAAAAGATAGGCAGCATGAAACTACAGACTAATGTCACTGGTATGTATGTAACTTTATGGAAAACATTATTATCTTCTCCATAAAGGAGACGAATGATAGAGCATCTAGAAAGGAGTGGGTTCGTACATGATAACCAGCAAGGCTTCAGGGATGGAAACTCTTGTCCAAAACTTACTGGAGTTCAGAGATAAGATAACAGAAGACAGGTGAGAAAGTGGGACGGGTTTATTGCCTTTTCTTGGACTGTAAGAAGATTTTTGATACAGTACCACACAAGAGACTAATACAAAAGCCAGAGGAGATAGGACTAATTAAAAAAAAAACTGCAGTAGATCAAAGAATAGCTGACAGGAAGAAAATAACGATTGATGGTCCGTGACGAGGTGTCGGAGTGGGTGCATATGATGAGTGGAATTTCAAAAGGACCAGTAATACTGCATGACAAGAAACAGAATCAGTGGTATCCTTTTGCAGACGATGAGAAACTAATGAGGAGATTACAAGCAGAAGAGGACCACGAGAGGCTGCAAGGGATCTGAACAAGCTGTAAGAATGGTCTGACAAATAATTATTTTTTTAATGTTTAACACCACTAAGTGCAAATTTATGAAGCTTTAGGAAAGACAAAGAAGATTTACATCTAAGTAAGGAGTCATTCGCGATACCGTGTACGTCAGAACATATTGGGGTGCGTAATGCAAGTGTGGAACTCACACCTGGTCAAGCATTAGTCCCGGAGCTACGCGTTAAGTACTGTGAGGAGAGGGAGGTTAAGGGAAATCAATCTGATAACACTGGAGTGTACTCCAGTGTTATACAGCTAGGTTTGGTATGATTACAACTTACAAAATATAGAGAAGAATTCGTAAAGTGAATTGGGACAGAATATTTTAAAGATGGGAAATAAGAACAAAAGGGCACAACTTTGTTAAAAATTCAGAAGAGCCATAAGGATAGGAAGTGTTGTTCCAGCCTTAGAGTTGTCAAGAAGTGCAACAAACCGGAGAGAAGTGCTAGAAACAGGATGCATACGTAGTTGTAAGAAGGACAGCATGACTCAAGTAGCAGGGAGAGAGCGGACCTGGTAGCGGCCAGCGAAGTGGCGGAGTCAGGTGGTGACACTCGACTCGTGCAACCACATATAGGTGAGTACGTACACGTGCACGCATGCACGCGATTCGTTTTTCAAAGGTATCAATAACACTAATCATTCGTAATAATATCACTCTCAATAAATATATTTTTGCTTCATTCATAAGGGATTATGGAGCTTTAAGCTCGACATCCCACATGTACAGAGGTCTAACAAAATAATTTTCGCACCCCTTTTGCACGCTTTTATTTCAGGAAAAAAAATACTGTTAAAAAATACCACAGAAAATTTGCGCATTTTTTGGGATGCTCTCATAACTTCGTACTAACCAATAGTTGTTATTAACCTGACGGAGTTAGCTCTCCAGCTGAAGGATAAGTTAATGTTGTACCTAAGAACAGGTTACCACAATCTGTTATTAATTTTAAGAAGTATGTGACTTTGTTAAACTGAATAATAAATAAATATAAAATGACGTACAAGTCATTCACTCTTCAACTTTCCGTTGAGACGAGGTCTTTTTCTGCAAATATTGTTATAGGTGTAAAATAAATAATTTCCAGACTATGACTTCAAAAATTCCTGCCATAAATACAATAAATAAGAGGAGAGAAACTGGTCTATTAATAGATGTTTGGGTTTGCGTCTTTGTAGACAAATTTTGATGTGAAACATTGTAAAGAGCGAAGGTTATACTTGAAGACTTTAACTCTGGTGAAATCTAGTATTGTTAAATTTACTAGACTATGTGGATTCTATAGTGCCATATACTAATATTCCGATAACCCAAATATATCTAGTAGTCAAAATTAAAACAGTTCAGCCGAATCAGTAAAATTGTTCATTTAACAAGAATTCATTTAAAACTAAGTCCTTTCTGAGCTTTTCTGTTATACGTTTAAAGATATATTTTTTTATTTATGTTAATATAAAAATTATAATTTTGTACCAAAAGATCGTTAGGAAACTTACCCAACTTCATTAAAACAAGCACAGTTTAATTTAGCCTAATTCAGCTAAATATATTTTAGATACGTTTACAATAATTTAATAAACAAACACAATGAATTTTTTTTCCTTAGGTTCATAATGATTTTTAGGAAATTACTGCATACACAAATTTTCACTTGCCTTATTCGGCAAGAAGAGCATTGCTATTTAAGCCAAAATCACAAATTTTCCCTATAGGTAAAACTCTTGCCTTATTCGGCAAAAATCCCAAGTTTTACCTATAGGGAAAATTTGTGATTTTTACTTAAATAGCAGCGCTCTTCTTGCCAGATAAAGCAAGCGAAAATTTGTGTATGCATTAATTTCGCAAAAAATCATTATAAACCTAAAGAAAAAAATGTATTTTATTTATTATTAAATTATTGAAAATTTGTATATTTAGTTGGGTTAGGCTAATTTAAGCTGCTCTTGTTATAATAAGGTTAGGTAAGTTTTCTAAGGTACTTTTCGTACAAAATTATTAACTTTTACATTAACATAAATGAATAAAATATATCTTTAAACGCATAAGAGAACTTTTAAGAAGGACTTAATTTTAAATGAACTCTTGCTAATTGACCAATTTTACCTATTCGGCACGACATATATTTTAAATGAACTCTTGCTAATTGACCAATTTTACCTATTCGGCACGACATATATATTTATACAATTACTTTTTTTATTAACACATTGGCCGATTCCCATCAAGGTAAGGCAATCCGAAAAAAGAAGGAAAATTTCATTATCATTCACTCCATCACTGTCTTGCCAGAGGCGCGCCTACACATAAAAAACTCCAACATATCAACACCCCTCCGTCATTGTGCAGGCACTGTACTTACCACCACCAGGACTGGAGTCCCGCTTGCAGGTTTCCCTGAATCACTTAATAAATGTTACTTTGCTCACACTCCAACAGCACTTCAACTCATAAGAACCATGTGTCTCCACTCTCTCCTGTTTAACACACGCACGCACGCACGCACGCACACACACACACACACACACACACACACACACACACACACACACACACACACACACACACGGTGACAGTAAGACAAGAGAGAGAGGGGGGGGGTGGATTGCATTTTCTTGGACAGCAAGAAGGCGTTTGACACAGTTCCACACAAGAGATTAGTGCAAAAACTGGAGGATCAAGCAGAGATAACAGGGAAGGCACTACAATGGATCATCGAATACTTGTCAGGAAGACAGCAGCGAGTCATGGTACGTGGCGAGGTGTCAGAGTGGGCACCTGTGACCAGCGGGGTCCCACAGGGGTCAGTCCTAGGACCAGTGCTGTTTCTGGTATTGGTGAACGACATGACGGAAGGAATGGACTCCGAAGTGTCCCTGTTTGCAGATGACGTGAAGTTGATGAAGAATTCATTCGATCGAAGACCAGGCAGAACTTCAAAGGGATCTGGACAGGCTGCAGACCTGGTCCAGCAATTGGCTCCTGGAGTTCAACCCCACCAAGTGCAAAGTCATGAAGATTGGGGAAGGGCAAAGAAGACCGCAGACGGAATACAGTCTAGGGGGCCAGAGACTACAACCTCACTCAAGGAAAAAGATCTTGGGGTGAGTATAACACCAGGCACATCTCCTGAAGCGCACATCAACCAAATAACTGCTGCAGCATATGGGCGCTTAGCAAACCTCAGAACAGCATTCCGACATCTCAATAAGGAATCGTTCAGGACCCTGTACACCGTGTACGTTAGGCCCATATTGGAGTATGCCGCACCAGTCTGGAACTCACACCTAGCCAAGCACGTAAAGAAACTAGAGAAAGTGCAAAGGTTTGCAACAAGACTAGTCCCAGAGCTAAGAGGCATATCCTACGAGGAGAGGTTAAGGAAAATCAACCTGACGACACTGGAGGACAGGAGAGATAGTGGGGACATGATAACGACATACAAAATACTGAGAGGAATTGACAAGGTGGACAAAGACAGGATGTTCCAGAGATGGGACACAGCAACAAGGGTACTCGGAAGTTGAAGATACAGATGACTCACAGGGATGTTAGGAAGTACTTCTTCAGCCACATAGTAGTCAAGAAGTGGAATAGTTTGGGAAGCGATGTAGTGGAGCAGTATCCATACATAGCTTTAAGCAGAGGTATGATAAAGCTCACGGTTCAGGGAAAGTGACCTAGTAGCGACCAGTGAAGAGGCGGGGCCAGGAGCTTGGACTCGACCCCTGCAACCTCAACTAGGTGAGTACACACGCACGCACGCTTGCTGGAAGTCAAAGCTCCTTGCACAAATAAACTTCCTTTTCCCCCTCCAGTCTTTCCTAGGTCGCTCCCCCCTACATTACCTTCCTCTACAGAAGTATATGCTCTCCAAGATATTCTATTTCGTTCCATCCTTTCTAAATATCCAAAACAACTCAACAACCCTTCCTCAACCCTCTGGATAATACTTTTAGTAACATCGCACCTCCTAATTCCCAAGCTACTGATTCTCTGCATTATATTCACAATTCGCACAGAATATTGTCCTCTGACATGACATCTCCACTGCCTTGAGCCTTCTCCTTGTTGCAATATTCACCACCCATGCTTCACACTCGTATAAGAGCGTTGGTATACTAAAATATATGCCCCTCTTCGTTTCCGTGGATATGTGAGGGAAAAGTTCAACAGATAGGAGTAGAGAGCGAGTATATGGTAACGATAGTTTGATTGCCGGCTGCTTGTTAAGGTAGGGTAAGTCTTGCTCCCGCTATCCCCCCCCCCTTTTTCCCCCACCCCGAAAGGTGACGTGTGGGGCTCCGGCCAAACAGTAATCACTCGACTCACAGCTCCCAGCACAACTGTAAGTACAAGCCTCTGCTCCTATTCTAGTGGACTTATTGGTTGAAAGCTTCACTTTTGAGCAATAATAAACTTAGTCCTTTCAGCCTTGATCTCAATGTTAGATGTTTTGATAATCACCAAGTCTTTTAGGTATTGTACTTATCATGGAGAATGATTTCTTTAGCAGTGGGTAACCTGTCTCTCTTTCCAGCTTGGAATGACAGATCGGGTCACCTGCCAACTAACGAGAAGTGTTGAAGGAAAAGGACTTTGCAAAACTCCGGAGACGTCACATGTTGGATCTACCTACCTGATTAATTGTAGGCAACAGCAGACCATAACCCCTAATCTTGGTAGTGGTAAAGAATATGCTTTCCTGTCATTTGGACTGACTATTCAAGGCTATAGACTCTGTGAAGAACTAGCCGTTGGGTTGTCACCAACACCTGTGACCCCCCCCCCTCCCACATCATCAGCAACGGCTACGATTTCTACAAGATGGTGTCAACCTCCACCAGACACCCCATTGTAACTGTACATATTAGCGTTGAATTCAAACGTCATTTTTTTCATTTCATTTTTCATTTTTCTTTCAAATAGGATACACCTTCATGTTTCACTGTTTTATTTTTGCATTAATAAATAATAAAGTGTTTATCTTTGTGAATTATTATTTCTTTTACTATTCATTAATTTTCCTGAGGAGGAGCCAGCCTTGGTAATACTGTCTGAAGTTGTTACAGAGCTGAGTAAGCCTTCAAAGGATACAAAATAAATAACAAAAAGGCACAATACCGTGACTGGAACGATACACAAATAACCCGCACATAAAAGAGAGAAGCTTACGACGACGTTTCGGTCCGACTTGGACCATTGACAAAGTCACACTAACAGAGGTGGAGCAGGACGGCTATATATAGGCAGGAAGAGGTGGAGGTAGTAGTAGTAGTACAAGAATTGTATATAATACCGACAGGATGAAATGACACATGCACAACACCCGGGCATCCCCACCGTAGACGTTTCGCCATCCAGCCAGCCACTGGATGGCGAAACGTCCACAACAAAGACAACCAGACGCTGCACATGTGTCTTAATTTCATCAGTAGTTGTAGAAGAAGAAGAGGTAGTAGTAGTGGTAGTGGTAGAAGTGGGAAATAAGGAAGACGAGCCAGTCAAATACTAAGGAAGGGGAGCACTGCAAGAGAGCTAGAAACCCATAGAGGGAGAGCAAGCGCACCGAGGTGAGTGAAAGGGGAAGTGGTGAAATAAAATAAAAGAAGAAGGAACAGAAACACGAGACAGGAGAGAGAAAGACCACCCAGAGGAGAAAAGAAGAGAGGAAAGGGGAAGAAAAAGAAGAAGAAGAAGCAGAAATGAGGATTCAGGTTAAGTCACGGGTGTTCTGAAGTTTGGAGCATTTTACAATGTAGTGGGAGAGGAAGGCATCTACAGAGACGAAGCCAGGGCTAAGGTTCATACAAGGAAAGTTGTGTATAAGAGAGGATTCAACTAAACGGCGACTGTTCGAGTTGGAAGTAGGGAAGACAGTTTTAGCAGAAGACCAGTCAATAGGATGGCTATGAAATGGGAAGGGTAGCCAAGACGGCTACCCTTCCCATTTCATAGACTCTGCCCTCTCACGTGCTAAACGCAATTTCTTCTCTCCCAAACTCTCTACTCATGGGAACTCTTCTATCCTCTGCCTTCCCTACATTTCCGGTCTTTCTAATCTCAACAAGTCTCTCCGTCCCATAGACATCAAGCTTACCTTCCGCCAGACTAACACTCTTCGCACTAATCTCGTTCATACCTCTCCTCCCTCTACAGATGTTCCTGGTGTCTACTCTATTTCTTGCTCCTCCTGTCCTCTTCAATACTTCGGAGAAACTGGTCGATCTCTTTCTGACAGACTTAGGGAGCACAAAAATAGTGTTAGGCTTGCCGACACTAACAATGCTCTGTTCTGTCACGTCAGAGATCATAGCCATCCTATTGACTGGTATTCTGCTAAAACTGTCTTCCCTACTTCCAACTCGAACAGTCGCCGTCTAGTTGAATCCTCTCTAATACACAACTTTCCTTGTATGAACCTTAGCCCTGGCTTCGTCTCTGTAGATGCCTTCCTCTCCCACTACATTGTAAAATGCTCCAAACTTCAGAACACCCGTGACTTTACCTGAATCCTCATTTCTTCTTCTTCTTCTTCTTCTTCTTCTTCTTCTTCTTCTTTTTCTTCTTTTTCTTCTTCCTCTTCCCCTTTCCTCTCTCCTTTTCTCCTCTGGGTGGTCTTTCTCTCTCCTGTCTCGTGTTTCTGTTCCTTCTTCATTTATTTTATTTTATTTCACCACTTCCCCTTTCACGCACCTCGGTGCGCTTGCTCTCCCTCTGTGGGTTTCTAGCTCTCTTGCAGTGCTCCCCTTCCTTTGTATTTGACTGGCTCGTCTTCCTTATTTCCCACTTCTACCACTACCACTACTACTACCTCTTCTTCTTCTACTACAACTACTGATGAAATTAAGACACATGTGCAGCGTCTGGTTGTCTTTGTTGTGGACGTTTCGCCATCCAGTGGCTGGCTGGATGGCGAAACGTCTACGGTGGGGATGCCCGGGTGTTGTGTATGTGTCATTTCATCCTGTCGGTATTATATACAATTCTTGTACTACTACTACTACTACTCCCCTCAAGGGAGGTTCCTTGATGTTGGTGAGGGGCTCTTGATTTAGGGAATTGGATCTGTGCTCCAGTTCCCCGAATTAAGCCTGAATGCCTTCCACATCCCCCCCCAGGCGCTGCATAATCCTCTGGGTTTAGCGCTTCCCCTTAATTATAATAATAATAATACTACTACTACTACCTCCACCTCTTCCTGCCTATATATAGCCGTCCTGCTCCACCTCTGTTAGTGTGACTTTGTGAATGGTCCAAGTCGGACCGAAACGTCGTCGTAAGCTTCTCTCTTTTATGTGCGGGTTATTTGTGTATCTTCACAGGATACGTTCTTTGTTTTCACACTCCTCAGTGCTCCACTCACCATTATCCCCTCATCAGTTCTGTGATTCACCTCATCTTTCATAGACCCATCTACTGACAAGTCCGCTCCAAAATATCTGAATGCATTCACTTCATACTCCCTCCAATCTAATATCCAGTCTTTCATTTCCTTGAGAATCTCCCAAAAGCACGGTGTTAACAGCAAAAAGCAACAGTGACAACTCCCACTTCGTGTTATTCTTTATCTTTTAATCCCATTCCTCTTGCCAACACCCGAGCATTCACTTCTCTTACAACCACATCCATAAATATTAAACAATCATGGTGACATCACACATCCCTATCTAAGGCCTACTTTTACTGGGAAATAATCTCCCTCTTTCCTACATATTCTAACCTGAGCCTCACTATCCTCGTAAAAACTCTTCACTAATTTCAGTAACCTGCTTCCTGTTCCATGCACTTTTAACATCTGCCACATCACTTCTCTATGCACTTAATCGTACACCTTTTCCAAATCCAATAATGCAACAAACATCTCTGTACCTTTATCTAAGTACTGTTCAGCCATATGTTTCGCTGTAAGCACTTCGTCTACACACCCCTTACCCTTCCTGAAGCCTCATTGTTCATCTGCGATCCTGCTGCCCGCCTTATTCTTATTTTTTCAATAATAACTCTCCCATACACTTTACCAGGTATACTCAACAGGCTTATTCCTCTATAATTTTTACATTCTCTTTTATCCCCTTTGCCTTTATACATATGAACTATATGTGCTCTCTGGCAATCCCTAGGCGCCTTGCTCTCTTCTGTACATTTATTATAAAGCACTAACCACTCCAAAACTATATCCTCACCTGTTTTTAACATTTCTGCCTCTATCCCACCAATCTCAGGTGCTTTACTCCTTTTCATTTTACCCACAGCCTCATGCACCTCTTCCACACTCAACTGGCCCTTTTTCACTCCTACATGTTATACGTTCCTACCCAGTGCACGAAATCACAGCTTCCCTATCTTCATCAACATTTAACAGTTCCTTAAAATATTCCCTCCATCTCTTACTTTTAACTGTCAAATCCAGTCGTTCCATAGCCTTTCTCATGTTATTAATCTCGCTCCAAAACTTTTTCGTAATTCTCAATAAATTTGTTGGTAGCATCTTGTCCACTCTTTCATCTGGTCTCCATTTACATTTCTTCACCACTCTCTTAACCTCAGTTTTTCTTTCCATATCCTCCTCCCTCCTTGTTTCACTTCAACTTGGTATAAATCTCTCATATGCTAACGTATTCTCTATTACTACTCTCTATATCTCATCATTCCACCAATCACTGTTCTTCCTCTCGCACTCACTTTCCTGTAACCACTCACCTCTGCTAAACACTTAACACTACATTCTTAAATCTACCCTATACCTCTTCAACCTTATTGCCTATACTCTCACTAGCCCATTGTTTTTTTTCCAATAGTTGTTTATATCTTGCTCTAACTGCCTCCTCTTTTAGTTTATAAACCTTCACCTCTCTCATACTTGCTGATTTCATTTTCCTTGTATCTCGTCTGTCTTTTTACTCTTTAGCTACCACTAAAAAATGATCAGATATATTTGTGGCCGTTCTATAATCATGCACAACCAAAGTCTTGTATCTACGAATAGATAGTCTAACAAACTATTGTCATTACGCCCTATATCATATCTAAAATATCTTTCCTATTACAAACCCCTTTCTGCACAAAGTTCAATCAAAGCCCCCCCCCCCATCATTTACACCCGGCACCCCACACTTACCTACCACACTCCCTCTAACCTTTTCTCCCACTAGCATTTGGGTCTCTTACCACAATTACTCTCTCACTTGGGTCAAAAGTTCCTGTACACTGACTTAACATCTCCCAAAATCTTTCTCTTTCTACACTCCTCTCTACTTAATATAACCTACGTATCGCATCGGACCCTTATTTTAATCCACAAAATCCTTGAATTTATGAATATGATGTGCCACAGAAGTTGAACTGAGGAGTTTTGCCTATTCGGTAATGCCGTTTTCTGTCAAATAGCCAGAGTGAAAAAGTTTTAATGCTATATCCCGGCTATTTTCAATCTGAGCATAGTGAAAAATACACATCATAGATTTACAGTGATATTAAATATAAACTGACCTGTGATATAAACAGCAAAAATTAGCATAAAAAATTACATTAATTTAAGTGAGATTAGGTTATTGGTTATTTTTTCATTGACAATAAAATAAAATGTTTGAGTCTCTAAAAGAATTTTTTGGGAAGTATAGTTTTTTAATGGCGCTCGGCTTATTAGGTACAATCTATATATATATATATATATATATATATATATATATATGTATATATATATATATATGTATATATATATATATATATATATATATATATATATATATATATATATATATATATATATATATATATATATATATATATGTATGTATATATATGTATGTATATATATATATGTATGTATATATAAATATGTATGTATATATATATATGTATGTATATATAAATATGTATGTATATATATATATATGTATGTATATATATATATATCTGTCTCATAAACACGCTAAGATAACAGGGATATCTTGCTACTCCTACTTACACTTTGGTCACACTTCACAGACACGCACATGCATATATATATATACATACATCTAGGTTTTTCTCT
This sequence comes from Cherax quadricarinatus, assembly GCF_038502225.1. Taxonomy (NCBI): domain Eukaryota; kingdom Metazoa; phylum Arthropoda; class Malacostraca; order Decapoda; family Parastacidae; genus Cherax; species Cherax quadricarinatus. The sequence continues at coordinate 21,489 of NW_027197967.1, forward strand.
TTTTTCTAAATAGCTCTTGTTCTTTTTTATTTCTTCTATTGTCCATGGGGAAGTGGAAAAGAATCTTTCCTCCGTAAGCCATGCGTGTCGTATGAGGCGACTAAAATGCCGGGAGCAATGGGCTAGTAACCCCTTCTCCTGTATACAATTACTAAAAAAGAGAAGAAGAAAAACTTTATAAAACTGGGTTGCTTAAATGTGCGTGGATGTAGTGCGGATGACAAGAAACAGATGATTGCTGATGTTATGAATGAAAAGAAGTTGGATGTCCTGGCCCTAAGCGAAACAAAGCTGAAGGGGGTAGGAGAGTTTCAGTGGGGGGAAATAAATGGGATTAAATCTGGAGTATCTGAGAGAGTTAGAGCAAAGGAAGGGGTAGCAGTAATGTTAAATGATCAGTTATGGAAGGAGAAAAGAGAATATGAATGTGTAAATTCAAGAATTATGTGGATTAAAGTAAAGGTTGGATGCGAGAAGTGGGTCATAATAAGCGTGTATGCACCTGGAGAAGAGAGGAATGCAGAGGAGAGAGAGAGATTTTGGGAGATGTTAAGTGAATGTATAGGAGCCTTTGAACCAAGTGAGAGAGTAATTGTGGTAGGGGACTTGAATGCTAAAGTAGGAGAAACTTTTAGAGAGGGTGTGGTAGGTAAGTTTGGGGTGCCAGGTGTAAATGATAATGGGAGCCCTTTGATTGAACTTTGTATAGAAAGGGGTTTAGTTATAGGTAATACATATTTTAAGAAAAAAAGGATAAATAAGTATACACGATATGATGTAGGGCGAAATGACAGTAGTTTGTTGGATTATGTATTGGTAGATAAAAGACTGTTGAGTAGACTTCAGGATGTACATGTTTATAGAGGGGCCACAGATATATCAGATCACTTTCTAGTTGTAGCTATACTGAGAGTAAAAGGTAGATGGGATACAAGGAGAATAGAAGCATCAGGGAAGAGAGAGGTGAAGGTTTATAAACTAAAAGAGGAGGCAGTTAGGGTAAGATATAAAC
>NW_027197967.1:30000-51717 GCF_038502225.1 Cherax quadricarinatus
CTGCATCCTTGCATTTTGTTGTTACATAATCCATCATCTCATCTACTGACTTTCCTACCAGTTCTCTGTCCCACTGAACCTCCTGCAGGAAGATCCTCATACCTGTGTAGTCCCCCCTTTTATAGTTTTGCTTTTCCCTTCAATTCCTGTTACCCTTTCCACTTGTAACTCTACTATATATTCAAAACTCAGAACTACGTGATCGCTAACTCCAAGGGGCCTCTCATAAGTGATGTTTTCAATGTCTGAACTGCTCAGGGTGAACAAAAGGCTTTGTCCTCCCCTCTCTCTCTGGTAGTGTCCCTGACATGTTGATGCATGAAGTTTTCCAGTACCACATCCATCATCTTGGCTCTCCATGTTTCGGGACCCCCATGTGGCTCCAGGTTTTCCCAGTCGATCTCCCTGTGGTTGAAATCGCCCATTACCAGCAACTTTGTTCTGCTCAAGTGAGCTCTTCTTGCCACCTCAGCCAGTGTGCCCGCCATCGCTCTGTTGTTTTCTTCGTACTCCTCTTGGCCTCCTGCAGTTCTGTGTTGGGTTATACATCACTCCAATGACTACTTTATGTTCCCCAAACTGAATTGTACCTACTATGTAGTCCCTTTCTCCAATCTCGTTCATGCCTTGCATTTCCTCAAATCCCCATCGGTTTTTATGAGCAGTGCAACCCCTCCTCCCCCTCTACTCCTAGCTTTCTTCAGGATCTGATATCCCAGTGGGAAGACTGCGTCTGTTATTGTCTCAGTGAGTTTCGTCTCTGACTTCTATGATGTCTGGGGATTTCTCACTGATTATTTCGTGCCACTCATATTTATTCGTTATTCCGTCCGCGTTCGTGTACCAAACCTTCAGCTTCTTTTCTATCACTGTGGTCCTGGGAGAATTTTGGGGTTGGGGGAGTGGGGGCCCTGGTGGGGGCCTATGGGGGGTTGTGGTGTAGGTGGGGTTTGACTAGGGGGTGGGGTCATCATGCCCATTAGGGGCAGCTGTTGGGGTGAGGTTTGTGATGTGGGGGTTGGTGGCAGAGAGAGAACAGTGTGTGGGTTTTGGTTTAGATTGCTCAGTTAGTGTGTGTGTGTGTGTGTGTGTGTGTGTGTGTGTGTGTGTGTGTGTGTGTGTGTGTGTGTGTGTGTGTGTGTGTGTGTATGATTTCTTATATTTTCAAGGATCTATAAAGATAAAACGGCGGAAAACTTATAAGGGTAAGATGTCACCTCACATATAACATTAAACCCATCCCATTATGATGCGGATGAATCAAGGATCTGTAATGCACAACTAAAATTCTTCCAAAATTTGATTAATTATAAATGAATCTACTTTGTATAACCCTGAACTAATATTCAAATTAAAATCAGCAACATATTTTCATGAAGCTTGATTCAATTTTCCTCTTCAAGGGAGGCTCCTTGACGCAGTGAAGAGGCTTTTGGTCTGAGGAATTGGGACTTTGGGTCATCCTCTGACCAAACCTAAATATCCACCATTCCTCCCTTCCCTACCCCAACCTTCCAATCCCTTTTTACCCATAATGTACCTTTCACCATATCTTTCCTTTCCTTCCCTTCCTGCTTTTGGCCTTTGGGGTCCTTCCCTTCGAAATTCAAGCTCCTACGTTGGGGAAAGGGTGTCGTTATCCGTCCCACTCCGTTGAGATCCTTGGTGCTGGTGGTGTTTGCTGTGGAATCTGAATCGTCTAGGGATATCCACATCTCCCTTCAGAGTCCTATGGGGCAGCTTAAGACCTTTTTTGGGTGACGAGTGTATCCCTGTCGGTTCTGATGGCCAAAGGAGGTATGCCTTGTAGCGAGTTTCAGACCTCCCACTCCTTTGTCAGCCCACAACTAAACCCTCACCTCGCATCCCCACTTCCCCCAAAGTCTAAAACGACACCAAAATTCAGATCTCCTCTATCCCCTCCATCACTTAACCTTTCCAAACATTATCCTTTTCCAATCTCTCTGCCTAGTACTTTACCTCTTAATACATTTGTTACGTGTGTAGAGGTTCCTACAGTTCATTTCTGTCTGCGCTCAAGTTCCTGCCTCTGCTGTTTTCTACTAGGTTTCTTCCCAAGTTCCCACTATCCTCTAATCCCCTTCTTTAATAACTCCCATTGTCTCCAATCATTACTCACACTCCATCTTGTATCTCTGATATCGTACTACCTGCAACGTCCTTGTCATCTGAAGTGCTTGAAACCATCTCCGAATATACTGAGGAGACAAAACGAATGCAGGCCACTGATCCACCTCCCATCACTCCTTCACGCCTTCCTGAACCTTCTGCAATATCCCCCCATCCTTTCTTCGCAGCAGCATTCCAATCCTGCGTTGCTTACTAATTTTCCTCTGCCTCTACATGTAGACTTTACTAATTCTGTTAGCCCGTATACTCCTCCTTGTTCCCAGTATACTTTTATTTGCAAATCATGATGTAAGGAAGGATATAGGAAAGCACTGGTTTGGTAATAGTTGTGGATGATTGGAACAAAATCCCAAGTACCGTCATAGAAGCTAAGACGTTGTGCAGTTTTAAAAATAGGTTAGATAAATACATGAGTGGGTGCGAGTTGGACCTGACTAGCTGGTGCTACTGGGTCAGATGCCGTGTTCCATCCTTAAGTGGAGGTGACCTGACTGGGTGGGACATTCGTCTAAGCCGGGGTTTGACATGAATCTGCCCCGCATGGGCCATTAGGCCTGCTGCAGTGTTCCTTCTTTCTTATATGGAATATTCGAGGCCTCAGAGGTAAGCAGGAAGAGCTTCAGGTGTTGTCTTCCCAGTTTTCCCCCCTGTTCGTGTCCGTTTACAAGAACCTAAATTTCACTCTGCTATATCTTATTGCATTCATTGAATCCTTTTCCTGCTGGGACTTTTAGTGAAAGTGGACTTCTTGTGCACGCCGGTGTACCACACTCTCAGATCTTTGTTCATACTTCCCTGCATTACAGTGCAGTCCGTATCTACTTAAACAACTGATTTACAACCTGCTCTTTGTATCTTTCTCCTTGTCGACCTTAATCTATTTCTAATGCTGAATTTCTGGTTTCTTTCTTACCTTCACCTGGCATCTTATTTGACGATTTTGAAGCTCATCATTACCTGAAAAGGGGAGTAGTGGGTCTCATTGTGACTTTAGTGACGATCAGGCGATGTTTTAAATATAGGTACCCCCACCCATTTTGACCCTCGCACTCAAGTTCTCTCTTTCATACATCTCCCAGTTTGTTCATCTTCAATTACTCTCGACTTTTCTTGGTCTGTGCTCCTAGATTTACATTACAGCGATAATTTTGCTATCCTCCTTACTTTCCATTCGCATTCTCGCCCTCCTCGAAGCCCACGTTGGCAGTTTGAACGGGTGAATTGGCCCTTTACTCCCATCACACCATTTTTAATGAGGAACCTTTTTTTTTTTTTGACCTCCCTGCTGTTTTTGACCTCAGTTTTAACCGCGGCTTCTCATTCAATCCCTCAAATTTCAGAAACGCGTGCCTTGGTGGTCTCCTACTTGTACTCATGCAGTGCGACTGAAGTGTGCTGCATGGGGCCAATATCATTATAGTGGGACCACCGAGCAGCCTCTTCATTTTAAGCGAGCGAGGGCAGTTGCCCGACGTGCAATCCGAGAAGCAAAACTCATTTCTTGGTGACATTGTTTCTACCGTCACTTCCACTTCCTCTATGGGTGCAGTTTGGAAAAAGTATGGAAACTGAGTGGCAGGTATTCTCCAGCCCCTGCTGCTGCTCTTAGAATTGCCGGTGTCAGTAGTGAATATCCTATCGAAGTTGCCACAAAAATTGGAAATCATCTAGTCTGAATCAATCAGGGACTCCATCTATCCCCCCCGCCTTAAGACCTCCTCTAGCAGAGAAGAGTTTTATAACGTGCCTTGTACGGTTCCAGAACTTGAGTAAACACTTTCCCCTTGCCGATCATCAGATAGAGCTGAGGCATTCATATTAGTATGCTCCAGTATTTACATTTGTCAGCCTTCACAGTCCTCTTGTATCTTTTTAATGTTAAGTCGCAGGGGGTTCTTACCCATTTGTGGAAAATTACCTTGGTTATACCTTTTCTTAAACCAGGTACCTCGGGCCAGCATACCTCCCACTGTTGACCCACTGCAGTTTGAAAGTTGATGGAACAAGTAAATAGGCACTAAGTGTAGTATTTAGATACATATAATAGTCTTTCCACACGTCAATTTGGCTTTCGTAAGGACCGCTCCACTATCGACCCTTTACCCCGGTTAGATACCTGTGTTCGTAATGCCATTGCTAGTAACCACTCGGTAATCGCAGTCTTAGCCAAAGCTCATTCCTTAAGCCTCCAGGGCAATCTGTCTTTCCTTCTAAAACATCTTGACTGAGAAACGCTTCCATGTCCAGGTTTATAATCAGCTTTCTCCTTACTATATTCAGGCCGAAAGTAACCCTTAGGGATGTGTCCTTAGCACTACTATTTTTCTTCTAGCTATTAATGATCTGGCCTCTAGTTTTCCATCTAATATCTGGTCATCACTTTGTTGATAATTTTCCTGTAGCTTGTTCAGGCGCTAACTGCCACCTAGTAGCAGCCTCTCTCCAGAATGCTATCGACCGTGTTTCCTAATGGGCCACTAGTCATGGAGTTAATTTTCTGGTACTAAACGCACTAGCTTACTTTTACTAGACGTTCTGTTTAATTCTCCAATATACCTGTATGGCTCCCGGATCCCTGAACGTGATACGGTCAGATTTCTCGGCTTTGTTAGATCGCCGACCCTCCTGGAAACCTCACATTACCTCCCTGAAAGCAGCTTGACATACCTGGCTGAACCTCGCTCATATTTCGTGAAAGATGGGGGGATCGTCGAACTCTCCTTCGAATTCATTTAATCCTAATTTTATTGGAAGTAGACTATGGCGACCGGATATATTCTGTGGCCTCTCCAGCAAATCTTTTTAAATTTTAACCCATTCATCGTCAAGGATTATGTTTGTTTAGGTGCTTCTCGTTCCTCGCTTGTCGAGGCCTATATACAGAAACGAATGTTCCATCCTTGAACGATCGGCGTGATTCCCATTTCCTCCGTTACTTTGTCCATTCTCATGATCTCTTCATGATCCTTCTACTTACATACGTTAGTAGAGTTCCATTATTTGTTTGCTGCCTCTGTTTGCTCCGTCACTTTCTGTATGTCTTCACTCGTTTCTGGCTTCTCTTCAGTTGTCCCCTTTATATATTCATCTAGCATCTAATTTTTCCTCTTTGGGAGGTTCCGACAGTTCGAATCTGTTTTTCCCCACAGACGTGCGCGAAAGCTCTAATACCTATAGTTGCTTCTCGCTCTCTTTTTCTCGACCACTTCTCGTCCCATTCTCATGCCGTTGCAGTTTACACTGATGATTCTAAATCCTCTGACAGTGTCGGGTTTGCAACAGTGTTCTCGGATTGTGTTGTGCGAGGTCATTTACTAGAAATCAGCTGGCGTTTTCACAGTTGAACTGCATGGAATTCTCACAGCGATTATATATATTTCGTTCAGGCCTACGTCAACATTTGTGTTGGTTTCAGACTCTTTTAGTGCTTCGCAGGCTATTTAAAACTTTAATTCGTCTCATCCCGTAGTTCATTGTATACAACTTTGGCTGTGCCGCATTTCTAGCAGTAATAAAGAATTTGTTGTCTGCTGGGTCACTGGTTTGTTGACGTTCAGTGCAACGAGCAGGTGGACGCTGCAGCGCGGTCAGTGGTACACGAGCTTCCCGTTTCAAATAGGGGTATTCCATTCTCAGACTATTTTGCTATAATCTCTAGCCACCTTCGCAACCGTTGGCAACAACGTTGGTTTGAGTTGATCCATAACAAATTACATTCTAAGAAGCCCTTACTAACTCTACCTCTGTTATACATCCACCATTGGTAGTCCTAGATCAAGTACAGGGCGTTTCAAAAAGATGGACCCAGTTTCTCAAGCAAACTACCTAGAAATTGGGTCCATCGTTTTGAAACACCCTGTATATTAAAGTTAGCAAACCCTACCCTGCCTCGCTGTATGATCCTTGCTGGTTTAGGGCATATTTTAATAAAAATATTTCTCTCAACTATGAACATGCTTGATGCAACTCTCTCAGCCTTTCGAAAATCAATTGTGATTAAAATCTCTCATGACTAAACAGCATTAGACTCTTGCCCAGTTTAAACGCTTTGTTGTTTTTCTATTCTTAGTTCAAAGCTTTTTTTCCAGTTTTACTGTAATAAACTGTATTACATTTTTGTACAATGAATCTTCTAGAAAGCCATCAGCATTTTGGGGTGAAATTTTAATTGGATTTTTTTTTTTACTTTATCAAGATTTTTAAATACAATTTTTTTAAAATTTAGAGAAGGTATATCAAGAAGACTTTCATGGTAAGGGAGAACCATCTTACTTGGGTGAATATATTTCGTTGTCCATTTTTTATTTGTAAAATATGTTTCTGACAGTTTTAAAAGATTTATCAATTATTTTTGGGGGGAATTTTGGTATGTTAGATCATTATTGCAATAAACTCTGAAGAATTTTTAGTGAGCTCAGAAACAACTTTAAATTCAAGTGACTGGATTAAATATGCTAATAACAGTCTTTTAATTAACTTATCAGATGAAACAGTAGATAACATAACTGCTGTTCTGTGTTTCAATCTAACTCTTGCAACCTCTAAAAAAAAGTCAATAATATAGGAATTGCAAAAGCTTTTTTTTTTATACTTGGAAAAATGTAGTTTTATTTATTGATCAAATCAATGTAATAAAGGAATGATTTATAGTTCAATGATAAAACAAAATATTACTAACTGACTTTGAACTTGAATGATTCGTCAGTACATGTCCCGGTTCGGATTTTTTCCAGATGTGACCCGCTAATTGACCTCTGAGATTTTTTAAACTATCTGCAAAATCATATAAATAATGAAAGTTTACATATTAATAAAGCAAACAAAATAAATGCAGTAATAATGTTGAAAAAAAATTGATAACTAAGGCAAGATGAATAAACTCTTGAATGACACGCATACATATTGTAAACTCAGAAAGAATCCATTTGATTCAGTTAACAGTAGCTTTAACAAAATAGCAACAGTACTACTGAAAGGCAAAGATGCACTAATTAAAAAATTCATGACCACCGACGCATCTTTACCATACATATATGGATTAATCAAAACACACAAAAGAGGAAATCCAGCCTAACCCAAAATTAGCTTCATTGTCACATTTGCCTACAAAATTATCCAAACGGCCAGTAGATGCATTTAGTCCAGTTGTTGATAAAATTTCTAGTTTAAATCCTTATCATGGGGGGAAGGGCTCTTTGTATAGGAGAAGAGGCTCTCAGTCTGAGGAATTAGACGCTTTGGTCTTCTTTTTCCGACCGAACTTGAGTCCCCTCCCGGTCCCCTTCCCGTTTGTAGCCTCTGTGGTCGTCCCCTCAGACATTCGGTTCTTAGGTAGGGGGAAGTGTGCCATGGTTCAGTCCACTCTGTGAGGTTCCTCGGGGGTGGTGTAGTTTGTCATGGAATCCTGATCATCTGGAGGCGCCCTGCTTCCTTTCTGGATTTCCAGAAGGTGGAGTGGGGTGTCCTGCAGATGACGGGTGTATCTCTGGAGGCTTCCTGTTGGGTTTTGGGAGGTGGCAGCCGAGGGACGTATGCTTTGTGGAGGGTATCCGACTGCCCTCTCTTTTCTCCACCAAGGTGGCTCAGTGGATGTTAGGTTGCTATCCCAGAGCGCTGGTTTACTGGCATTAAGGGTAGGGTATGGCACAAGTTCCACGCTGCATCTGCGCTGCTGACAGAGTCAAGGTCCTCTTTGATACAGAGGGTCACTTATTGCCCTTTCATGCCTTCCAATAACTGTACCTCCACTTTCTCCCTTTTTTTCTGTTTTCTTTCCTTCAGTTAAGAAAAGTACCACCATAACAGAGACTTCGTTCCATGACCCCCACCTCCTCCCAGGCCCCTTTTCGTTACCGCATCCTGTTCTAACCCGGCTTCCTTATTGGACCATTCTTTGGACATTTCCCATACCCCTGTACCTCCTGAGGGTAACGCTTCGTCGCCTGCACCAGGTGTCAAGGCTCCGCCAGTCTCTTCTCATGCCTCTGACCCTTCCACATCATGGACTATGTAGCCAGCTTCCCCAAATATGGTGTGATGATTTTCGGATCGCCCACCTGCCTTGGGTTAGTTGTGCATTACTACGGTTCAGAACTCGGGCCAAGCTCATGATCTTTCTCTTTTTACTTCTTTTGATAATGTTTCTATCACAGTTGACAAGCACGCTACTCTCATTTCTTGCAGTGGTGCGGGAGTCTTACCGCATACCATTGTACAGTGTGATTTTCTGTCTTGCAGTAACTATATTTTATAGCAATTAGCCCACTAGGACTTTCTGATTCTCAAAGTGGATACGTATGTTCTGCCCACCCACGGGCGGAGGTGCCTCCTCAGAAATGTTGCCCACTTAACCTTTGGCTGCCATGAGCTTCAGTCCTCTGTTTATATCGCAGGATATCGCCTAAGAGTCTGTAAGGTGGTCCTTATGCCCCAACAGTGTCGAATTTGTTGGCGCTTTAGCCACCCAGCTAAATACTGCAGGTCTTTGGTGGAGTGCCCGTCTGTTATGCCACGGATCATGCCGATGTCATAATTGCAACGAAACTCGCCCTACTTTTTCCCGCTGATGTCAGGTCTGTCTTGAACATTAAAATGGTATAAAATACCGACAGGTTGTTAGGTAAGACACATATGCAACAGTTAGGTATCTTTATTATGAAACGTTTCGCCTACACAGTAGGCTTCTTCAGTCAAGTACAGAAAAGTTGATAGAAGCAGAAGATACTTGAAGACGATGTAATCAGTCCATCACCCTTAAAGTTTTGAGGTGGTCAGTCCCTCAGTCTGGAGAAGAGCATTGTTCCATAGTATGAAACAATGAAACAATGTTTCATACTATGTTGTATGCCATCCTCACAGCTCTTCCCCTTATTACATGTATGTCTCCTTCAGAGTTTGTGATTGTTTCGGATTTCTTCAGCACTTTACAAGCTATTAAACAATTTGCTTCCCCTCATCCATTAGTCCTTAGTTTTCAACTTTGGTTGCGACGTGTAGCTAGCAAAAATAAAGACGTTGTTTTCTGTTGGATACCTGGACATGTTGATGTGCGGGGCAATGAATGGGCAGAGGCTGCTGTGCGGTCAGCTGTACGTGATTTTCCCGCTTCCTATAGAAGCATCCTGTTCAGGGACTATTTTACTGTCATCTCTACTCGTCTTCCCAATTGTTGGCAACAACGGTGGTCAGATATGTACCATAACAAATTACATTCCATTAAACCACGTTTGTGGCTGTCTTCTTACCACCGTTGCCGTACTCAGGAGACTGCTCTCCCATCTCGGCATCGGCCATACTCGTCTTTCCCATGAGTATCTCATGGATCGACACCCTATTCCTCTCAGTGAGGTTTGTCAGATCCCTGTTTCTGTTCGCCACTTTCTTGTGGAGTCTCCGGTTTACCAGCGAGCTCGCAGTATTTACCTCCGCCGTCGTCGCCACTCTACCACTCGTAAGACTGCATAACAGGATTGTTTCCGATAAAGCAAAATGATACTGATATTTAGATGATCTATGCTTAATGCCCAAGAATATAGATTTAACCACTTCCTTGCTGACGGCCCTGACTTTGACTTATTCACTTTTTGATTGCTTGTCAGCAACTGCTTTACTACACAAACTCTGACGAATAGCCTTTAGCGTCCCTTCCAGTCCTTTTCTTCCCTCAACTCTGATTCCCTTTCCAACTAGCTGTTTAAAGACTTGGTACTATTTTCTGCCCCGCAGTGCTGCATGAACCTTGTCGGTTTAGCGCTTAATTTGATTGTAATAATTTTAATTTTAATATTAAGAACATTTCGTTTTTCACAAAAGTTCCAGTTGACCACTTAGCAATTTGTACATGGAATATTTGAAATAAGACTGCATAACAGAATTTTTCCCAATAAAGCAAAATGATACTGATATTTGTATGATGTTCTATGCTTCATGCCCAAGAATATAGATATAACCACTTCTTTCGTTAATGAAATTATAGCCGGTTCTAATTGCCTACTATACACGTCAGGCTTAATGAAAAGTAATTTGAAGGAATGGACTTATCCCCTGATTTAAATATAGGAATTACATTAGCCATCTTCCACATCTCAGGTACAACACCAGTTTAGATATACTCATTAAACACTTGTTAGTGGCAAAGTTTCCACTTGCACTCGTTAAGTACACTTGAAAACAGTTCATCGGGGCCTGGGGACTTACTCTGTTTCAGTGTATCTCCTTGTTTGATAACGTGTCCCTCGTGACAGTAATGTTACTTAATTTATGTTCGTGAGGATCTGAATAATTATTAATTGCTGAGATATCATTTCTTCTTGTGTAAAGGCTCATAAGAAATAACCATTAAAAAGACATCACATTTCTTCCTCATTATCAGTAAGCTGCCAAGCCCTAGTTCTCAGCGGTCCTATTTTTTCTTTGGCCTTTGTACTACACATTTGAAAAAACTCTTTTGGTTTAGTCTTTAGATTAATCAGGCTGGGAAAGTATGCTCTCCTGTCTTCACATCGGACACACTCGTCTTACTCACGGGTATCTCATGGAGAGGCGCCCTGTTCCACTCTGTGAGAATTGTCAGGTTCCAGTTTCGGTTCACCATATTCTATTGGACCGTCCAGTCTGTCAACGAGCACGCATAATTTACCTCCGAAGTCGTCATCGCTCCAACGTTCTTACTTTATTTTCCCTCCTTGCTGACGGACCCACCTTTGAATCAGACTTCTTCACTGACTTTTTGACATCGACTGATTTACTCCCAAAACTTTGATGATCCTTCCTCTAGCACACCTCACAGCCTTTTCTAACTCTCTCTTTGTCCACTGCACCCTTGCTACTCTATAATCTTTCACTATCCCCTGCTCTGCTGCACTGTATGACCCTTGTAGGTTTAGCGCTTTTTATTATAATAATTTGAATTATCCTCGTCTTCAAGATGTTCCATGTTTAGGTAAGCCAGAATGGCAATGAAATAGTTTACAGAAAATCAGTTGAAAGAATTATTTTTCTAAACAGACACAGTTGAAACCAACACAGTTCAGTGAGATCTCACAAGTAGGCTGGAGAGTTTTTTGTTTCTATTGACATTTCTTAGACATTTCAAACCAAATTGTTTGAAATGTCTAAGAGTTTTACTAGCCGTTTAGTAAGAATCCCTGAGAATTTGTGGGGAGGGGGGCGCTGCTTATTCCAGATGAGATGGGTCTCACTGGAATTCCTGGCTTGTGCGTCTTCGACAGTTTTGCATTCCGGCGGTTATGTTGAAAATTGATGTTCATCATTCTGGCTGTTTAAAGCTTGCTAGGAATGGGGTGTCGATGTAAATCTGTTTCACACAGTTTAAGATGTGCAGAGTTTGGATGAGAAAAGTTTTCGTTAAAATGGCCACTTGTATTACTGCAAGAGGTTTGTAAGTGTCTTGGTTCTGTAGTCGGCAGCGTTTAAAATAACTACGCCATCCTTGTCGGCAGTGGTTGTTCTCGTGTTAGTATCTTCTGTTATAGTGTTAAGGGCAGTGATGTACCAACGAGGTAGGACTGGAGAGCCGAGTGTGGAGAGATCTGCTGTAAGATCCTTGAACATATCCTGTCTGGAAATCGGAAGTATATTGGTGTCTAATTTTTAGAGGTGCATTGGAGATCTTGTGGTTTAGTTATGTATGTAGCTAACCTGAGGCTTAAGCTGAGAGCCTCAGTTTCTGTGCTTATTAGTGGGCGATATAGCAAGTTTTATGTAATTTTTGGCCTCCCTAAACTCTTCCACTGTTTTCTAGAAAGTTTCTAGTTATGCATCCCCCGGATGCGATCCAGTCTGCTAACACCAGGTGTAATTATATAAAAAAATTTACCGAGTGATCATACAGCCTCATGTTGTATGGTCACTCTCTCTCACTCTAAATGATCTTCTTTTTCCACCACCACTTCCTATCTCTAACATAAAAAGGCACAATACCGTGACTGGAACAATACACAAATAACCCGCACACAGAAGAGAGGAGCTGACGACGACGTTTCGGTCCGACTTGGACCATTTACAAAGTCACACTTTGTAATTGGTCCAAGTCGTACCGAAATGTCGTCGTAAGCTCCTCCTCCTGTGTGCGGGTTATATGTTTATCTTCACATCTCCTTTTTGCATCACTTTTTTTTCCTCCTTCCCTTCCGTATTCTCCCCTCTCCTTAACCTTAATTCTCTTTCATTATTTCCCATCCTTCCCTGTGTTCTTCAGCTTTCTTTCTTCATCTCGTCTTCCTCGCCTAACATTTCCCTCCATCCCTCTTCAACTTACCCTTCACTTCTCCTCCATTCCTTTCCTTTTTTCCCCCCTTTCCCCTCCATTCACCTCCCCTTTCTTCTCCTTCCCTTCTTATCCTTCCCTCCATTGTTCCCTTTCCTCCTCTGTTTTCCTGACCTTTGTCTCTTACAGTCCCTACTTTCTCCTCCCTCCTCTCTTATCCCCTTCCCTCTCCTCCTTTCTGCTTTGCTTGCCTTTTCTCTTTTTCCTAAGATTTCTCTCTTTCTCCCTTCAATCCTTCCTTCCATGCCTTCCCTCCATTCTCGTCTCCTCTTCCAACCTTCTTTTCTCTCTTTCCGCCTCTCCTCCATCTCTTTCCTCCTCCTTTCTCTACCTTCCATTCTTCCTCCTCTCTCTAGCTTCATTCCTTTCTCTCCTCTCTACCTTCCCTCCTTTCTCTCATCTATAACTTCCCTCCTTTTTCTCCTCTTTAGCTTCCCTCTTTTTCCCTACTTTACCCTCTTCCTTTCCCTATTCTTACCTACATACCTTCCTTCCCATACATTCCCTCATTCTTCCTCTCCTGCGCTCCCTACGGTCCTTCTTTCAAGTCCCTCCTCCCCTCTCTACTTCTCATTCATCCTTGCTTTCTCCAATCCTACCTTCTGTCTTCCTCTTCCCCTCCATCTTTCTGGCTCCTTCATTCCTTATACATGCATCCCTCTTGGATATATCTCCTTGCAGCATCTCTCATTCAGGATTGATCTTCTAGTAGGTAGGCTTGTGTTTGCCTTGATAAAGTTATACCAAGAAGCCGGACACTTGATGGATGACTTGCCAGCGCTGAGAGCTGTATGAAGCCTTCACCTCAGCACACAACTCACTCGCGCTCATCTTTCTCGCTCTAAAATTCCAGCAGATATGATATGGGGAATAAGAGCGAGAAGGGAGCATGTTGAAGGGAAGAGTGTGTGTGGAGATAAAAAACTGGGTATCAAAAGTGTGTGTATGTGTGTGTGTATGTATGTATGTGTGTATGGAGGGGTAGCGGGTGTATGTGGAGGGGTTGCGGGTGTATGTGGAGGGGTAGCGGGTGTATGTGGAGGGGTAGCGGGTGTATGTGGAGGGGTTGCGGGTGTATGTGGAGGGGTAGCGGGTGTATGTGGAGGGGTAGCGGGTGTATGTGGAGGGGTAGCGGGTGTATGTGGAGGGGTAGCGGGTGTATGTGGAGGGGTAGCGGGTGTATGTGGAGGGGTAGCGGGTGTGTGTGTGTGTGTGTGTGTGTTGGGAGGGGTACGGGTGTATAGTTGCCAGGATGGTTGGATGTTCATCTATTGTGACTGACGGGTCAGAGTCCCGCTTCATGGCTTCCATTTTAGCTACCCACGAAGAATTCCATTTTTGACTGCTTTTATTACTTCCTTATACAGATCGATCCATTTTCGAAGTCAGTAGTAGCTTCCTCGACATCCTCATGAATCATTCACATCCTTGACATCCATATATGCCCAGTTGTAACGGGTCCAGTCTTTTCAAGCTGTCTGCCTGCATTTTCGAATTCTCAATTTTTTTGTTTTATCGCAATCATGTCTTTTTCTGGTTCTCATTACTTCCAGTGTTATAAATTTTAATTCATTTAGCCTTTCTTCGTATATCTTTCCTCTTTTGCTACGAGAGTAGTTCAGAAACATTCTCTTGACTTGCTCTAGTATCTGGACATCTTTTCTAAGGTCTCGGCTCAGTGCTGGTGCTGTTTACTCCATTACAGTTGTTCCTGGCCTATTGTGAGTTGCTCCCTCTATCGCAGTTGGTTCTCGTCTCCACGCTTTCCTCTTCTCCTTCATTTAAATTTTTGAATGAAAACAAATGAAAATGTTATCTTTATTTAAATAAGCAAACCGAGAAACTGGTTTTCATTTTAAATTTGTTGTTTTTAACTAGTCAGAAGCTGTTGAAGTAAGTCACAAATACACAACGTATAAAGTGAGATCACATTTAGTGAGATTTTGACTATTTCTGAGGTACTAGATCATAAATGTACAACACAAGTCTTCAGTGTTCAGCTTGTTTTAGTATTTGGTCTCCTCAACAATCAGCGCAGAAAATGGACTTCACAAAGATTCGTTGATCCAAATATATTCAGAATCCTTACAGCTTGTCGTGAGACCAGAAGGTAAGCGTGAAGGTTTTTGACAAGGAACATCTCCAAATCCAGAGTTATGAAGTCATCTTGAGCTGAAGTTGATACTGATGTTCTTCTTGATAATGATATTCAGTGCTTCAAAGATGCCCACAAGCTAAGCAGGAAACATCCGAGATCCTTTGGAGTGGAACGTATCGTGGAGATCTAGCGTCAGCTGTAACCCGAGATATACGCCCACTTTTCGCTGTTCGTAAAGCTCCTAAAGCATGTTTCCCTGCGTAAGCCATCGCACATTTGTGTGGAGAAGCAAGTCTTGATGGTAAGAGATCATGTCCTTACACAGCTGTTTATACGTTTACTGCCTTGATGACCAGGTTTTTAACATCCCTCATTTCAGTAGGTAGAGTTTTGGATGCTAAAGCTTCTCGATAACAAGAAATGAGGGGTCTTTTGTTTTTTTACCTTATTCACGTAACCGGATCGCTAACTAAAAAAAAAAACAATTACCCTACAAGCGAGTCCCATTAATGTCAATTTTCTTCAAAGAAGTTCGATATCCCTTCAAAGATATCAGTTTCTATTGAAAAGTTTTCCAAGAAATGACATTTCCTCCATGCTCTCACCTGATACCTAACGAGCATACATGAGCAGCTGAAAACACTGAACGTCGTCAGTTGTTCCATTACAAGGAATTGAAAAGACAGGAGATGCCCGTATCTGCTTGATGACTTGATTTTTAATGTCTTGAAACATGTCATCGATCCTTCCTTTGACTGCGTCGTCCGGCATAGAGATATGCCAGAGCATGTTTGCATTTTCCTTCCTCAGGACGAGCTGCTCTGCAGACAGCAGATTTGATTTTATGAAGGTCATTCCGACTGTATGGCACTTCTTAGCCTTTTCTGTCAAACGAAAGTAATATCGAAAGATGCTTCAACAATATTTGAAGTCTATTAACGAATGCTCCACTGATGTGGTCTTAGCTCGTTTCAATAAATACCTCGAGTTTGTCAGCAAATCCGGGATAGGTTGCCTACAGGAGTAGTTCCAAGAGGGTGGCATGTCATCAATGCTCAGTGTGGCAGCATATCACGCGCTGGGAAAGTTATGTGTCACGCTTTAGAAAAGTTACGAACCCGAACTTGATGTAATCGTTCAGATACTTCCGTGTTTCCGTACTAATACTGATGAACTTGATTACAGCTGAAAATATGTTAGAGAAGAAAGAAGAGATGTAAACTGATATTTTATATTATGATGCAAAATAAGTAAACCAAATTTCAATTTCATGTTAATTATATACGAATAAATAAATTCCAAAACACTTTGCCTAAAATATATATTGTGCATGTGTAAAGAATGTATCTCAATGTGACGACATACATTGTGGAAGTAAATGGAAAATTATACTAAAAATATCAGTTACTACCAGAAGACCATAAATAAAACGAACATAATCATTATTACATGATCTTGAACAATCACCACCCCATTAGCATGAACACGTCATGAACACGCACCACCCCATTAGCATGAACACGTCATGAACAAGCACCACCCCATTAGCATGAACACGTCATGAACAAGCACCACCCCATTAGCATGAACACGTCATGAACAAGCACCACCCCATTAGCATGAACACGTCATGAACAAGCACCACATGATCATCGACAAACACAAACAAATGATTATGCACAAACAAATGATCATGAACTGACACCAAATGAACAACAAACTCCTCCACGTGATCATAAACACCCATGATCATGAACACCACCCATGATCATGAACACCACCCATGATCATGAACACCACCCATGATCATGAACACCACCCATGATCATGAACACCACCCATGATCATGAACACCACCCATGATCATGAACACCACCCATGATCATGAACACCACCCATGATCATGAACACCACCCATGATCATGAACACCACCCATGATCATGAACACCACCCATGATCATGAACACCACCCATGATCATGAACACCACCCATGATCATGAACACCACCCATGATCATGAACACCACCCATGATCATGAACACCCATGATCATGAACACCACCCATGATCATGAACACCACCCATGATCATGAACACCACCCATGATCATGAACACCACCCATGATCATGAACACCACCCATGATCATGAACACCACCCATGATCATGAACACCACCCATGATCATGAACACCACCCATGATCATGAACACCACCCATGATCATGAACACCACCCATGATCATGAACACCACCCATGATCATGAACACCACCCATGATCATGAACACCACCCATGATCATGAACACCACCCATGATCATGAACACCACCCATGATCATAAACACCACCCATGATCATGAACACCACCCATGATCATGAACACCACCCATGATCATGAACACCACCCATGATCATGAACACCACCCATGATCATGAACACCACCCATGATCATGAACACCACCCATGATCATGAACACCCATGATCATGAACACCCATGATCATGAACACCCATGATCATGAACACCCATGATCATGAACACCCATGATCATGAACACCCATGATCATGAACACCACCCATGATCATGAACACCACCCATGATCATGAACACCACCCATGATCATGAACACCACCCATGATCATAAACACCACCCATGATCATAAACACCACCCATGATCATAAACACCACCCATGATCATAAACACCACCCATGATCATAAACACCACCCATGATCATAAACACCACCCATGATCATAAACACCACCCATGATCATGAACACCACCCATGATCATGAACACCACCCATGATCATGAACACCACCCATGATCATGAACACCACCCATGATCATGAACACCACCCATGATCATGAACACCACCCATGATCATGAACACCACCCATGATCATGAACACCACCCATGATCATGAACACCCATGATCATGAACACCACCCATGATCATGACCACCCATGATCATGACCACCCATGATCATGAACACCACCGCATGATCACGAACAAACACCACCACATGATCACGAACACCACAACATGATCACGAACACCACCACATGATCACGAACACCACCACATGATCACAAACACCACCACATGATCACAAACACCACCACATGATCACAAACACCACCACATGATCACAAACACCACCACATGATCACAAACACCACCACATGATCACAAACACCACCATATGATCACAAACACCACATGATCACGAACAAACACCACCGCATGATCACGAACAAACACCACCGCATGATCACGAACAAACACCACCGCATGATCACGAACAAACACCACCGCATGATCACGAACAAACACCACCGCATGATCACGAACAAACACCACCGCATGATCACGAACAAACACCACCGCATGATCACGAACAAACACCACCGCATGATCACGAACAAACACCACATGATCACGAACAAACACCACCATATGATCACGAGCAAACACCACATGATCACGAACACCATTTGAAAACACACCAGTACGTGTGTGTGTGTGTGTGTGTGTGTGTGTGTGTCTGTCAGACACCTACAGTAGGGGTCAACAGAGTCAGGGCAGGAGTCCTCCCTGACTCTTGGCCGCTAATGGCTTTACACACTCCTGGTTGCGTTAATCCTGTCATACCTCTTCTTGGAGCTATGAATGAAATCTGCCTCTACCGCTTCGCTCTCTAGGTTATTCAATTTCCTGACCACTTGAAGGCTAGAGAAGTATTTCCCAACAGCACTATATCTCAGCTGTATTTTAACTTCCAGTTGTGACCTTGTGCAACTTTGACCAGCCTCTCACACATTACCTTTCCAACCTGTCAATGCTTAACATTATTTTGTACGTCTTAATCATGCCAACTCTGCTCCTTCTGTCCTCTAGTGTCGTCAGATTTAACTCCTCTAGCCTGTCCTCACAGTTCGTATCCCCAAGCTCAGGCTTTATTTCGATTGCAAACCTATGGATCTTTTTCAACTTCTTTACATGTTTACCAGATGTGAGTTTTCTGCTGACGCTGCATATGCCAAGAGAAGCCTAACATATGCTATGCATTTGGCCATGAATGCTTCCTTCTTGATGTTCCTGAAAGCTACCATAAATTTGCCAGTCACGTTTTTGTTGCAGCGGTTATTCAACTGATGTGTGGCCAGGCGAAATGCTCGGAACTATTGTTCCACTTGAAGTTCTTCTCTTCCATGGAGATTTAGTGGACTTCTATGCTATTCTCCGAGTTTCATAAATTTAGATTTGCTGGTGTTAAATTTCAATACCCACTTATCAGACCAGTCAAGTGGCTTGTCAAGATCCATTTGTAGTCTTTCCTGGTCTACTGTTTGTATTTTTCTCATTAGTTTCACATTGTCTGCATACGGCGACACCTTTCACTCAGTTTTCTCAGTCTAGTCGTTTACACAAAGAAACAATATTGGACCGGGTATTAATCCTCGTCACACTCGCCGTGAACATACACTTAGTGCTTATTCAGCTGTGTTAGAAGTCAACTTAAAGTTCAAATACTTCAGGTGGGTGGATTTTTTTATTGAATTTAAAATTTGTACGTGCCATTTTGCCAGTTTTATAGATATTTTGTCAAATTGGACTTTCTTAAAATAGTAACTCGAAAGGTTTTTCCTTAGAGGATTGTAAAGAATTTTAAATAGAATAGAATTTACAAACACGAAATTGAGATTTATTGAAAATTCGCGTTTTTATAGCTTTTAAATTTTTCAAGAGTTTAGTGAGACTTTAGAAACCTTTGTGCCAGAGTCAGCACATTGATAGGTGAATAACAAAAAAAGGCACAATACCGTGACTGGAACGATACACAAATATCCCGCACATAGAAGAGAGGAGCTTACGACGACGTTTCGGTCCGACTTGGACCATTTACAAAGTCATACTAACCAGAAGTGGAGCACGACGGCTATATATAGGCAGGAAGAGGTAGTGGTGGTGGTAGTAGTAGTAGTAGTGGTGGTAGTGGTAGTATTGGGGAACTAAGGAGGAGGAGCCAGTCAAATATAAAGACAGGGGAGCACTGCAAGGGAACTAGGTGCCCATAGAGGGAGAGCAAGTGCACAGAGGTGGGGGAAGGGGAAGTGATGAAATAAATAATGAACAGAAACACGCGACAGAAGAAAGACAAAAAAAGGAAAGAGGAAAGGGGAAGAGGGAGAAGAAGAAAAAAAAATGAGGAATCAGGTTAAGTCACGGGTGTTTTGAAGTTTGGAGCATTTTACAATGTAGTGGGAGAGGAAGGCATCAACAGAGACGAAGCCAGAACTAAGAATCATACAAGGAAAATTGTGTATTAGAGAGGATTCAACAAGACGGCGACTGTTAAAGTTGGAAGTAGGGAAGAGTTTTAGCGGAAGACCAGTCTATAGGATGGCTGTGATCTCTGACGTGACAGAAAAGAGCATTGTTAGTGTCGGCAAGCCTAACACTATATTTGTGCTCCCTAAGTCTGTCAGAAAGAGATCGGCCAGTTTCTCCAAAGTATTGAAGAGGACAGGAGCAGCAAGAAATAGAGTAGACACCAGGAACATCTGTAGAGGGAGAAGAGGTATGAACGAGATTAGTGCGAAGAGTGTTAGTCTGGCGGAAAGTAAGCTTGATGTCTAAGGGACGTAGAGAATTTTTGAGATTAGAAAGACCGGAAATGTAGGGAAGGCAGAGGACAGAAGAGTTCCCAGGAGTAGAGAGTTTGGGAGAGAAGAAATTACGTTTAGCTCGTGAGAAGGCAGAATCTATGAAATGGGAAGGGTAGCCAAGACGGGAAAACGAATTATGAAGAGTGGAAATTTCTGCTGGAAGGAGCTGAGGATCACCGATGCGGAGGGCACGGAGAAAGAGGGAGATAAGAACACGTTTCTTGACAAGGGAAGCATGATAGGAAAAGTAGAGAAAGTACATGCCACTGTTCATAGGTTATCGGTAAACGGAAAAGGAAAAACCTGTATCTGAGCGGTGGACATGGACATCAAGGAAAGGAAGCAAGGAATTAGATTCCCATTCAGCTTTAAACTTAATGGAAGGGGCAAGATTATTAAGAGCTTCAAGAAAAGGTTGGAAGAGATTGGAGTCATGAGGCCACAGAGCAAAGATGTCATCCACATAGCGGAGCCAGAGTGAAGGTTGCACATCGATGGTAGGAAGAAGAACAGTCTTGAAGTATTCCATGTAAAGATTAGCAAGGACAGGAGAGAGAGGAGAGCCCATAGCGACACCGAAGGTTTGAGAATAATATTTCCCTTGGAAGGAAAAAGAATTAGTGTCCACACAGAGGCGGATAAGATCAAGAAAGACTTCAATAGGTATAGGGAGATGTCGAAACCCTTCAAGGGCCTTCTCTCTAAGGAAATCAAGGACATCATCAAGGGGGACATTGGTGAAGAGGGACTCAACGTCAAGACTAAGCATCTTACAGGTTGGGAGAGAGCGAACCCGTTCAATGAAGTCTTGAGTGTGACGGAGGTGGGCAGGAGAAAAAGTACCAAGAAAGGGAGTGAGGGTTTTGGCCAACCAAGAATTTTGAGAATAAGAGAGAGAATCTCTAGAGGATATGATAGGACGAAGAGGAATATCAGGTTTATGATATTTATTATTGTTAGCCTTGCCGACACTAACAATGCTCTTTTCTGTCACGTCAGAGATCACAGCCATCCTATAGACTGGTCTTCTGCTAAAACTGTCTTCCCTACTTCCAACTTTAACAGTCGCCGTCTTGTTGAATCCTCTCTAATACACGACTTTCCTTGTTTGAATCTTAGTCCTGGCTTCGTCTCTGTAGATGCCTTCCTCTCCCACTACATTATAAAATGCTCCAAACTTCAGAACACCCGTGACTTAACCTGATTCCTCATTTTTTTCTTCTTCTTCTCCCTCTTTCCCTTTCCTCTTTCCTTTTTTTGTCTTTATTCTGTCGCGTGTTTCTGTTCCTTCATTATTTATTTCATCACTTCCCCTTCCCCCCACCTCTGTGCACTTGCTCTCCCTCTGTGGGCACCTAGCTCCCTTGCAGTGCTCCCATTTCTTTATATTTGACTGGCTCCTCCTCCTTAGTTCCCCAGTACTACCACTACTACTACTACTACTACTACTACTACTACTTCTACTACTACTACTACTACTACTACTACTACTACTACTACT